>NW_001865040.1:898224-1038938 GCF_000002865.3 Monosiga brevicollis MX1 | reverse complement strand
GCGTCCGGAAGCTGTACAACAGGCTTGAACTCGAGTCCCGGCATCTCCGCCTCGGGATCCTCCGCCGCAGCACTCGCGCCATCCTTGCTGTCAGCAGCAGTCGACGCGCCATCGCCGCCCTTGCTACCGAATAGTGGGCTCGGAACCTTGCCAAAGCTCAGGCCCCCGGCGTCACCGCCGCCGCTCTTGTTGCCCCAGCCAGAGCTGGTGCCGCTCTGCTTGGCCAGCGAACCAAAGCCGCCAAAGCCGCTAGAAGCACCAAAGCCTCCAAAACCACTCACACCGCTCGGCACCGCCTTGCTCGAGGTTGGACTGTCACCGCCCGAAGCAGCACTCGCGCCCGCGCCGTCATCCACAGCACCGGCGCCTTCGTCCTCGCCCTCGTCCGCTTCATCCGCCTCATCGGCAGCGGCCTTCTTCTGGTCAGACACACCAAACGCAGCACCCTGTGCGCTGCCAAAACTGAACCCAGCAAAACCAGACGTGCCCCCTTGCTGCTTCGTCTCAGCACTCAGGGCCGCCAGGCTCTTGCCACCGTTGCCAAAGCCACCCGCACTGGCACCCGCACTGGCACCGCTCGCACTCACGCCCGCACTGGTGCCGCTTGCCTTGGCAGCGTCAGACCCCTCTGACACAACAGCCGCATCCTGTGGGGCCTTTGACAACGCCTCCTTCAGCGCAGTCTCAAACTCCTCCCGGATCTCCGCAGTCTTAAACCGGATGCAAAACGAGTGGATTCGCTTCTCCGCCTCCTCGTCGTCCACATCATCAAACGCACTCCACGACAACGTCTTGTCATTGTTCGACAAGCCCTTCACCTCGCTGTCATGACGCAGCCAATGATTCGCCGCCAAGCGGCCCGTCTGGTCCCGGCGCATCACAAATCGCACGCGGCCACTCTGCCCATCGCGCAGATGCTACCGAATAGTGGGCTCGGAACCTTGCCAAAGCTCAGGCCCCCGGCGTCACCGCCGCCGCTCTTGTTGCCCCAGCCAGAGCTGGTGCCGCTCTGCTTGGCCAGCGAACCAAAGCCGCCAAAGCCGCTAGAAGCACCAAAGCCTCCAAAACCACTCACACCGCTAAATCCAGCAAAGCTTCTCTTATGCTCTGTTTGTGCAAAATCTTGAACATTTTTTTCGCTCGTGTTGAATGATGCGGCTTTTTCTCGTCCATACACGTTCTTGATGATGTTTGTCTTGCGCGATTCTGCTGCTTCTTCTTCGCCATCGATGTGTACAACATCCGTTTTCTTCTTCGGGCTGTCAGCAAAAAAGTCCTTTGGAAGGTACAATCGTTCCGCGTGTGCAAGCTGCTCTGCAGTTGGCTGAAAATATTCTGTTAAGCACCAAATCAAGTGAGATGTTTTCTGTATGGTTATGTCATCGTTCTAAAGTGGGCGCATGCAAGTGCAAGTACACAAACCGATAATCTCTTCTGAAGGGGTGGTGTATGGACTTTTCGCCATCTCAGCATGAAGCGATTGAAGAAGTTTGGACCCCGATGGTCCCACAGCTGAGACCTGTTGATGTGACTCGTGAAACTCAGATGGTGCAAATGGACTGTGACTTGTCGAAGCCGTTGAAGACGATTGAGTCAAAGCGTCGCGGCTTGCTTAAGCCCAGTGGAGTGTCTGCAGGCTTGATGTCGAGGCTTGCCAAAACTAGTGGCGGGCGTTGCTGCAGGCGTGGCAGGCTTGCCAAAACTAGTAGCCGGAGTTGCTGCAGGCGTGGCAGGCTTGCCAAAACTAGTGGCGGGCGTTGCTGCAGGCGTGGCAGGCTTGCCAAAACTAGTGGCGGGCGTTGCTGCAGGCGTGGCAGGCTTGCCAAAACTAGTGGCGGGCGTTGCTCCAGGCGTGGCAGGCTTGCCAAAACCGGCCGCCGGAGTTGCTGCAGGCGTGGCAGGCTTGCCAAAACTAGTGGCGGGCGTTGCTGCAGGCGTGGCAGGCTTGCCAAAACTGGCAGCTGGAGTTGCTGCAGGCGTGGCAGGCTTGCCAAAACTGGCAGCTGGAGTTGCTGCAGGCGTGGCAGGCTTGCCAAAACTGGCAGCTGGAGTTGCTGCAGGCGTGGCAGGCTTGCCAAAACTGAACCCTAAGGCTGCAGTTGACGCTCCTGCAGTTGTTGTTCCGGGGCTGGCTGCTGTAGGCTTGCCAAAACCGGCCGCCGGAGTTGCTGCAGGCGTGGCAGGCTTGCCAAAACTAGTGGCCGGAGTTGCTGCAGGCGTGGCAGGCTTGCCAAAACTAGTGGCCGGAGTTGCTGCAGGCGTGGCAGGCTTGCCAAAACTGAGCCCTGAGGCTGCAGTTGACTCCTTTATAGACGTAGCTGTAGGTTCACCGAACGCCAACGCTGAAGAAGCTTGAGGCGTGGTCACAGGCTTGCTCACAGGGCCACCAAAGCCAGTTGCGGCATCAGGTGCCGAAATTTGGCCACGAGTGGCAACCGGACTGCCTGCTGGAGACAGCATCGTGGAAGCCACCGTCGTTGAGGCGGTGGGTTGTCCAGAACCACCTTCAGCGGCGCCTGACAAGGACTTGTCAAAGCTTTTTTGGGTCGGAAAGCTGCCACTTGACCCTTGACCTTCCATGTCACTCTGATCCACAGCAAACGACAGGCTCAACGGACTGAGGGCACCATGAGGAACAGCAGCTCTGCCAGGCGATGGGGTTGTTGTGACTAAGTCACCTGTTGGCAGCCTTTTGCGCAATTCGTTTTGACGCCTTTGTAAACTCTGAAGTCGAGGAGAATTTGCCATTGAAACCGCTGGACTTCTTGGCGCGGGTGAAGAAATTGACGTGTTCATGTCAATCACCTCGGCCTCTTTGAGGCGTGCTCGCAAGACCTCGTAGCTCTGCTGTTGCTTCAGACTCAGGCGTAGCTGTGACAATTGCAACGTTGATTCACGCACTTGCTCAATCAGCTTGCCCTTGGCTCGCTTCGAAGCCTAAGTTAACGAACATTGGCGGTAAGTACCCAACTTGAGATAGGCGCAGCAGACTTTCAAAAAGAAATCTGACCTGGCGATTCGCGTGCAACTTCTGCAGGAGATTGAAGCTGGCATATCCACGCAAAAGCAGGTGGTTGGCGTTGTTGGACTGCAAATCCAAGGCCATAATCTCTTGGTCCTGGCCAAGTTGAGAAAACGCCGAAGCCAAGGCTTGCAGCAGGTCGGCCTTTGCCTACGAAATGGAAAAAGGCCGTTTCAAATGCCGTGTTCGCTTCTTCAAGTCGGGTACAGTGATCCAGACGGCCAAACATACCTCAGGACATGTGTGCGTGAGCTGAAGCACACATTCCTGGAAAAGCCTCAAGATATCTGGCACTTGCAGCTGAGAAGGAAGACAAGGTTAGATGCCATCCAGTGATATGGTTTTTTTTTTTTTTTGCTTTCAAGCCGAAAGCAAAAACAACCGCCCCCGCTTACCAAATTCGAAGATGAAAGCAGTTCGTAAAAGCGCAAGATTGGTTTGACTGCTTGAAGTTGCTGCACCATATTCACCAGCGCCCTGATGCAGCGGGATGTCAAGATATTGGTGCGCGCTGGATTGAAGACCTGTATGAGCACCCATGGGCAGTTGATTTCCAGCAGAATGAGTTTCCTAACAGAGCCAGGGTATATTCCTCTTGCGCGTCAGGTTTGCAAAGCAATGCAACACACCGAGGCGTCATACGACAAAAAGTTGAGAAGGAGGCTGTGCCACAAGCTTCTGTCGATGGAAGTAAGAGGGTCTTTACTGGATAAAAGCTGAAATCGAGCAAACAGCAACAAGAGGATCGTTGAGCCAACCGGTCTGATACATCCTTGTTGAGCGAGCAGCTGCAAAATTTACCGGCGACTCTTCGCGTGCTGCCTGTGCTGCCTGCATCAAGCTTGCACTCAGGCTCAAAGATGCCTGATCCGGCCCCAGATTTATGCATCGGGCGACAATTCAACAAATGGCAAGGAACAGGGTGCAACTGCGTGAGCAGCAGCCATGGATAAGCGAGCCAAGATGCCTACACGCGACAGACCAGAGCAAAGGCTTCTGAAGATGTAGCTGGCCGCAGAAGGCAGCTGGAAAGCACATCGAAAAAGTGCCTAAGATATACAGAGCAGGGTATACATTGTGAGACAAGAATCGGGGCTTGCCTCATTAGGCAATTATTGAGCGAGGGGTATGAAATGCTCTTGCGCCGCCTCTGCTTACCCCGCATTCGGCGGTGAATCATTGCTGGCCAGAGTAACAAAGAGCTGCGGGCACCACTTTGCAAACGAAAGCACACTTTCGGTGTCGGTGCTTCTCCAAGTCACTCGACGCTGACCGAGACCGTGAACGAGTGAGACTAAGTTTGAGTCGACGCCCAGAAAGCTGCTCACGATATCAGCGTTGATGATGTTCGCGTTGGAAGTGGCAACTGTGTCAGCAAAGGTGAACGCCCGCAACAAACGCGAGGCTTCAGAGCGTCGCAAATCACGCATTTGCATTTGCAGCTGCAGCCACATAAAGCATACGCAAGAACATCCCAGCACAAGCAGAAATGAGTCCCGATTTGATCAACCAAGCAAGGCAAGTAAATGCAATGTTTCTTTGTGTTTGTTTTTGGTATTTTTTTGAAAGCTGAACATGAGAGGATGGTGATATCAACTCGCTCAAACCTGAGCAGCAGCGGCAAAGCGTCGAAATGCGGGCAAAGCGTCAATGTCTACGAGGTCGAGCAGCAACCAAATGAGCTCAGGGGAGATTGTGGTAAATCAGAGATTGTGCCTTTGTATCACAGAATGCGAGTTTCAGCAAACGCACCGGCTGCAATGGAAAGCAGAGATCGAATCCAAGCCGGTTTGCTGCCTTCCTCGCTCATCGCCAATGCCTGTAGCGCTAAAAGGAGAAAAATGAAACAGCACAAAAGAGCAAGCCTCAATGAGAAGAAACGGATAAATGTGTCACACGTGTCGCACAGAGCAGTCGAGTCATTACAAAACTTTATACGGCCTGAACTTACCAACTACGAATGCCACATCGCCCACGGGAGCACCCTGCAGAGTCTCCAGAGCCCTGAGCGCCAGGATAAGAAACACGACACTGGATGAGTTGAGTCTACGCACAACGTCGCACAATTTGGCGAGAGGTCCGCTCGCACCTGATCAATGGTAGAGTGCCAAGGGCCGAAGCCCAGACAGCGGCGCAATGCTGTGTCTGACGCTGAAATTGCGCGAGTTCCACGGCTTCGTCGGTGTTGGATCGGCACAACGTCTGTAACTTGGTCAAGGCTTGATCAATCCCATCAAAGACAGTGGCATCAAGCTGTGGTAGGAAAGCATGCACGATAAATGAAAGGCATTAGGCCTTGTCCGAGAGCATGAAATTGACAACCCGCGCAAAACATGCACAATCGCGCCATGGAGAACGCACGAAGCTCGTCACTTGTACAAGATGATCCATGCAGATATCGAGGGTTTCAGAAACGATGGCCGGTTGCTGCTCAACGGGTTGCTGTGCACAATAGTCACATGAAGCCTGTATCATGTCTTCAAGTGCGCTCATGTCCAGAGGACTATCGGCCTATCCCGAAGAGTCCGCGACGCACGCCACATCGCGATCAAAGAATGCGAGACAGCACGCCGGAGCGGAAAGGCGTGAACAAGCGCAATTTGTAAACTGAGCGGAATGAATTCGAGAAAAAAATTGACGGGCCTGAGTACGTACGGCATCCAGTTGAAATAGGCGGAGTTGGTCAAGAGGGCTGGCCTCTGACACAAAGCTTAGGATCGCACGTTCTGAACGGCGCAGATGAACTACTGGTAGGTCTTCCAGCTGAGCTAATAGCTGAAGCTCACTCTGTTGAAACGATAAAAGCCACCTGTCAATCCATGTGCATATTGCACTTGTGTGTCACCTGTCTCTCGAGCCGAGTCACAACTAACCTCAGCGGCTGAAACATCTTCGTTCTCCAGATGCGAGAGGATCTACGAAGGCCAGCCCAACAGCACAAGTGAGCGAGCGCAATAAGGCGTCGAGAGTCGGTGAGCGTGAAAGAGCCACATTGTCAATGCTCAGTGTTTTTTTTTTATTTTTATTTCGGTTTTCACCGAGTAATTCGGGCTCGCGAGTAAGAGCGCGTACATTGGTGTATCGCAGCTCTGCCTCTGCGAGCAGTTTCAAGCGACCAGTAGCTGCATAATGTACTCTGAACAGGGATGGATAGTGATGAAATCCCGACGGTTAGCTGCGATTGGCGTGCAGCTACGCTTGTAGAATTCAAGCCGGGCGACTGGGTTGACACAACCAGTCAAAACCTGCTGCTTACTTGGCAATCTCTTCAAGGGCCCGGTGCAACTCGAAGTCGCGCAAGGCACAGGCCTCGCGCAGCCTCTGCTCGAGCAGCAAGTCGAACCTTGCCATGGCTGGTAGGGGTTTCGAGCCAAATACCACAGCCTTTCTGGTCCGGTCGCAAACTGCAGACCAGGACAGATGGGAAGGGTTCATGCATGATTGAAGCATGGCAATCGCAACGAGTGAGTGTGAGCAGCACACCACGCGGACCAGCCAGCTCGTGACAACCCTTGTTCTTCGTTGCGTGTAACCTGTTCTGACAAGCGAAGGAACCAGACCAGCTTCCCTACCTCGATTCCACACTCGCCGTTGCCCCGAGTTTCCAACCCCTCGACCCGACTGGGGGCGGGTTGAATGCTCGAACCGAAACGGTGTCGTCTGCCGTCGTCGTCACCGTCGCCGTCACGACGACGCAACTTGTCAGTGAAAATGCTTGTTTCAAGCACATGTCTCTCATCCGTTATCTCCTTCTTCTTCTTGTCTTTTGTTCCCTTCGTGCTTCTTAGTGTTCTCGCCCAAATTTCATCTGACAAATAATTTTATTCTTCATTTCGCCCTTAAAACATCCTTTTGTTCTTTTCCTTGATGATGATGGTTGGGAGCGAATTGTGTATTGTTTCGTGCGTTGTTTTACCCGGTTGGTTTTTGGCATTTTTTCGCGCCAAAACTTGAAAATGGCTTCAGACGGCTTGACCTTCCCGCAGCTCAAGGTGCAGGACATCGTCCAGCTCCTGGCGCAGATGAACATCCATGTCAAGGCATCGGAGATCAAGGAGCCGAATGTAAGTGGCAGCATCCAGGCAACAGCGTTTGTCGGCGACAGCACGAACCATCGAATGCCAGCCAAGAAAGTGAAACACTGCAGGAAGAAAGTGAAGGCAGCAGCACCAAACCCACCGCTCGGGGTGACAGCAGATCGTTTCGTTGCAACGAGCCGCGGCGATGGTTGACGCCACGCCTCGATGATACGACTTCTTAGTCTACTCCTTATAGTGTAAAAATCGCCCATCTCACGATTCTGATTCGTGCCGCATTGCCCACGGCCAAATTGGCCCCTCTGCGCCCTATCCCCCCCGCCCCAGCCCATGCAAATTCGCAATATCTACAAGGCCATCCTTGAGGACATGTGGCGTCTTCAACCCACCGACGGCCTCGGCAATCAGGTTAGCCAAGCCACCGTTGCTCATGACCTCGCCTCTGCCTCATCATGCGCGCCGAGTAAAACCCAAATATCGGTGCGATCTCACGTGAACGATGCGGTTTAGCTTCCCTTTACAGCCACCGAGGCGTTTGAGCACCCTGAACTCTACGACGGTGCCATCCATGGCTTTCTGTGGGACAGCGCACTGTAAGTCTTGGTGCCTTTTTCCCAAATCGTTCTCAAGTCAGTGATGAGCAGGAAAGTGAAATGGCGGTTTGGCCGCTCTCGGCTGACCTTCCGAGCCGCGCTTGCACAGGATCAAGGTGATGCACAAGATTGGTGCGGAAGATTTTTCCCTCAGTGACATTCAACACCCGACCTTCAAACGCGTCAAAACCCATCTTTCGGCCCTGCTCAACTTCTTCAAGTATTTCTTGACCATCCGCGATGAAGCTGACGTGCGTACCTCATCAACACGCGTACCCTCGCTCAACGAGAACGGCTGCTGATAAGATTGCTGCTATGGTTGACATCACGTGCGTTTGCCCAAATTGTCACTTCAGAGCTTGCAACAAGAGCAAGAAACAACAGTGGAGGATATCGAAAAACTACGAGATGAGATTGAGGGGATTGAACAGAAGATCACGCAGGTGGCAGCTCGCCGTGACCGAGAGGCAACTCAGTTTCGTGAGGTAGAGGCTGAAGTCAAGCGGCTTCTCGAAGAGATCATGTCGCTCAACGACGAGCAAAACCAAATTCAAGCCCGGATCAAGGAGCAAAAGCGCGAGGCTGCCGAAGCCACGGATAAGCTTTCAAAGCTTTCCTTTGAAGCTGAAACCCAATTTCAAGAGCGCAATGTTGTGCAGTCACAGATTGTCGGGTCCCCCGATCGCATCAAGCGCCAAATCGTGGACAAGGAAAAAATGCTGCAGGACATGAAGCGTACGTTTGACAGTAGCTCGAGCCAGGCGGCGCAGAGTGTAATTTGGCTTGAAACTTTTGGATCAACTCATCTGTGCTCTTGTGAATCGCAGAACGTGTCACTGCACATCAAAACAAGCTTAAGCTGCTGCGCAACAAAACAGAATCATTTCAGGACTGCAAGCAGGTAACCGCGCACAAGTCATGTCTAAAGCCGAGTCGGTGATCCTGGCCACCCGCAACTGTTCACTGTTCTGTGATGCTCACGAATGACACTTGAACCTGTTGAATCTGCATTTAAGGCCTTGGAGAATGTTACACGCCAGCTCAATGAAGGACTCAAATACAAGCGGGCTTCGACCATGAGTGCTGAGTACGTGCACCCCCACAGATTGGACAAAGTCAATCAAACGCGGGGTTTCTTTTTTATTTTTGTTTTTGTTTGTTTGTTTTTTGGTTTTTTGCTCGAAGAATTGGGTCATGAACTCTGCTTATTAATCTTGCCGTCTAACATCTTGCTTTGCTTGATCTCAGCGCCGTGGCGCAGCTTGAATCTCAGGCGCTAGCGCAGAAGGGCTTGCTACAGAGCCTGCACAACAACGAGCAACAGCTGCAACGTCAAGTGCAAATGGCCAAGGAACGCTTCAGTCGCCTATCAAAGCAACAGGTGCGCTCACACCACGCGCTCGGCAGCTTGCAACCACCCGCCGCAACGCCAAGGTGTTGCTCACATGAACTTGAGCTTTTGCAGAGTCAAAAACGGAACCAGAATGATCACTCACTCTCGCAAGTGCGCGCTGAGCGTGAGGCATTGGAAATGGAAGAGAAAGAAAATCAGGTAAACAATAGAAGCAGTAGCGGATTGAGGGCGTTGACTTGCAAATGACAAACTCTTCTCGGCCCTCGATACTCCTCACCTGCCTCAATGTTGGTGCCCCAACAGACCCAGATTGAGCGCCTCGTTGAAGAGTGCGAGGATCTGGAGCTCTTGCTCAGTGAGCTGCAAAAAGAACACGAGCAGGTGACCCTCGAGCAAAAGGCCAACTTCAATGAAATTGTTTCTGTGGTGCGTGCAAAAGCTGGAGTCCACCGGATCCCCTTCTTGAGACCCAAACGTTTCCTTTTCACAAACAACATGCCAGTCTGCGTTGCCGCCATCTCAAGTGTATTGGCCTTGCTCACCAATTGCTAGATTGAAAACTTTGATGGTGACCTACGTGCCATGTGTGCGCAATGAAATTGCCCGGCTCCCGTGCGCTGAACGATCGAAACCCGTGCGTGTGAGCATTTGCTTGGTCCATGTGTGTTGTGTCCATGTGCATGTTAGTGGCTATTCGTCTGCTTTTTGTGTCAAGATTGTAAATGGCTCCATTCAAAGAGGACTGTGCAATGCACAGTGTTGGGTGTGTCATGCTCTTGTGTATACCTTTGTGTGCTTGTGCATGTCTTTGTGTCGGCGTGTCATGTGCCGATGCGCATGCATATGCATGCAGAAGATTCCCAGCTCGACAATGTGTCAGCAGCCAAGCCGACCGGCTTCTGTTATAAACGTGGCGAAAAGAAACCGATAGAAAGAAGCCAGAAAGATGCGGTCGTTATTGGCCAATCAATTCATTTGTTTGTTTTGTGAAGTCAGAGCAACCCAACGAACCCACATATCACAGAAACAAATGCTTCATAACCAGGCCCAGAGCGCCAGCACCACGCTCTTTCTCTCGCGTGCACTCCTCAATCAGGGTGGAAGTGGTAAGCTATCAGGCAATCACACAATGTGGTGTCAAGGTGAGACTGGAGCCCTGCACATGGAAATCGACTTTCTCAAGACACGCAAAAACGGGCCAGAACACATTAACATGATCCTTTGCAAAGGCGTCAAAAGATCGAATAAGAAACGCTCACCTGGCCATCGGGTTTTAATGCCACCTTGGCACAGGTTCGGTAGACGATGCCTGAAATTTGACCTGCGAGCCATGCAGATCACGTCAACGACGAAGCGCAGAAGATACCCGACAATGATAAGGGTATAATCCTACCGCCTGAGAGGTCGTGCGCCCGTGCTAATTGACTCCAATCAAGGGTCTGCTTGCCAGGAACTGGATCTGGGATGAGCTTTTGCCAGAGACGCTCTCGAATGTCAGCTGGTGGAATGTCAAACTCGACAATTGCCTAGTTTCACACGATTCGGACCCGTGTAAACGACAATAAACGACCACTGGCTAGACGAAGGACAGGAAGAAGCCAGGCACACCAGCCCGGGGAGCTGGGCAAACGAGGCTTGCAGTCTGGCGCGGCAAAGGGCCGTACTTTAAAGGTCGCAAAAAGGTCACTTTCAAAGCGATGGGCAACCGAAGAGAATGCTGAGCTCGACGTCACCAGGACAAAGACCATGCCCTCATAGGATTGCACCTGGAACAGAACGTCCTGCATCAAGGCATCTGCTTCCAAATGCCGTTCGCCAACAACGCTCAGCAGCGCGCCAAAGTTGTCCAGCACAATGACGGCGTTGGCCATGGCAGCGTCAGCAAACGCCTGAGCTAAAACGCTCTTTTTAGCCTTGGATTTGGAACTGGAGATCTGAAACCCCGACGCGTTACGCAACAATTCAGCAACGTTGATCAGCTTGATGGGGCGGCCCAGCTCAAAGCCGACTGCTTCAGCCAGCACCGACTGACGCCAAATGAACAGCACCCCGCGTGTGTGCACGCATATCCAACCATTCATGCGCACCCAAACAGAAGGTTTGTGAGAATGCAAGCTCGGGTTCATCAGAGAGAGGCAAAGGGGTTGGCCGCGCCGATATGCCGACATTTAAACCAAGCCTCCGGACAAACCTTGCCCGTGCCGATTCGACCCCAAAAGAGAGCGGTGGTACTCTGCAAGTGCCGCTGAGCTTCACCAAAGCCCCAATCGGCAAACAGCACGCTCCGCGCTTTCTCTAGTAGGATAAGTTCTTCCACTTCACGTTCTTGCTGCGGCGTCAGAACCACATTTGAAAGACCAGACTGGAGACGCATGGGATGGTAAAAGTAAGGAAAAAAGGACAGCGAGATTGAGAAAAGCTGCGTGAACAGGCCCGTGACTAATGCGTGCGCTCTGCTTGAGGTCATGTGTGCCTCGCACCTTGGGAACTCTGAGCTCGACGAAGCTATCCATGGCCATATGACCACGCATTTGAAGGCGACAAGCTGGATTGGCATGGCAAAGCAGACATGACATTTGTGTTAGGATTGCCAGCGTGAGTGCACCAAAAGTACAACAGAAGCAGGCAAAAACTCACCACGGTGGATGTCCTCGGCCTGGATCACAGGCGCCTCCTCGCCATCTCGGGCGATAGCCATGCCCAACGCGGAGCCAACGGCGTTCTTGATGAACCCACCAGAAAGGTCATATTTGAAAGAGATCTCTGCCCAATCAACATCCGCTGCAACCTGGATGCCTGTTGATTCCAACATAGCATGAGCTAGCCATATCTTCGTTTTCCATAATAACGCTGCTTGTTCGGTCCTTTGCGCTTACCTTCCGGCTCTGTATGAATGTTCCAGATCAAGCGGCGTTGCAAGTGTGAAGGCCGAGAAAAGTTGTACACGGCATGAATCCGCCGATACCTACGAGGTCCGATGAGTGTTCAAGCCAGAGTCGGTGGTGAGGCACAATCGCGCCAGACAGGCAAATGACCACACAGCTTGCATAATAATGTCATGCCAAGGGTGTGCCATACATGGCCTCGTCCAGGTCCTGGGCCCGGTTTGTGGCCAGAAATACAACGCCCGGATAACGCTCAATCTGACTCCATCCAAAGCCAAGCAAGACAATTTGCGTGAGGACTTGCTCGCCATCGTTGCCTCTCTTCCCCGCCCCCGAAAAAAGAAGAGTGAAGAAGATTTACTTCGGTCAACAATTCGGTCAAGATGTTGCTTCCGCCGCTCTCGCGCTTGGCGAACATGCTTTTAGCGAGATAAGAGAATCAACAAGCAAACGGTCAGTTGGTGTGCCAGAGATGATCGCAGCAAAGGCCCACAAGTTCTCAGACCTTTCGCATTCATCAAAAAACACAACAGCATTGCTCATGTCGGCCTCGCGAAACAAGGCTTGCGATAAACTGCCTTTCTTTTCCGCTGAGTGCGCTAGCATATCCGCAAAGTTGATCAGCAAAACCCTGCAAACCCGCGCCGGCACGCTCGTTAGGTGACGAAACATTAGCCCAGCAAGCGCAGAATGTGTAGTTTGAGTATATACTGTGATCCTGCTCTAGCATGTGCTAGGTAGAGCCCCCTTACTTTTTCTTCATGGACTTTGCGACTGCATTCACCATTAGAGTCTTGCCCGTGCCTGGTTAGTGAGGAGGTGACGAAGCAATGAGTCATGAAATGAGCATTCGCCAGGCCATTAATCGGACTTAAATGAGGCTGCGAAACAGAACAAAAGGTCGTCGCCGCCTCAAAGCTCAAAGTAAGCAAGCACCTGAAGGCCCATAAAACAAAAGCACAAGGCCGCTAGTCGTAGTTGGCGACGCATCAAGCTTGTGGCGACGCAAGTATCGTTGAAATTTAGCATGTTGGGATACTTGCTCCAAAATGCTCTCCTTGGTACCCTCAGGCAGAATAACAGCATCGAGGTCGGCCTGGCGTGGAAGATGAATGAGATTGGTCATACTGGCGGCATAGCAAGTGTTGAACCGGTGCGACCGGAGCCATGTGAAGGAAAGAAAGAGGCGCGAGAAGCACTTGGGCATAACGCACCGTTGGTGTGTACAAATTCAATCCTTCGTTGATTTCGCTAATATCCGTGTCCAACCCAACAAGCCAGTCACAGAGGCGTCGGTCGATGAGGACGTAGGGCGTGTTTGACCGATCCCAATGGAGGCTAAGAACGTTGATCATGCCTAGCCCGCATTGTCACAAATTTGCCGTGAGTTATGCTTTGGAGCTGCAGCATGACTTGGGAGCGAGTGGCTGGCCGCATCGGGCGGTTCGTACCGCGACGAACGAGGCTGCTGCTTTTGTGAAAGTATTTTCGGTAGAAGATTTGATCTTGGAAACGAACTGAGAACGTGTGAATGATAGCATCCACCTACAGCGCGCGACGATCCATCATGAGAATGATCGATGCGGTGTATTGACGACAAAGACAATCAAGTCGTCGCGATGGGCCATTTTCCTTCAAAGCTTGCCAAGCTTGTTCATCATCGTAGGCACTAACCTTGAGTGACCGCATGCCATCATCAGATGCAAGGGCCTTGCCAATGACCGGCGACAACAAGTGGCCAGTCAAGAGTGCCAAAACATCACATTCAAAGGGTTGCAGCTTCAAAGTGGTGCGCAGGAGCTCCAAGCGGGGCAGTTGGTGGCCTGCATCGCTTGTCATTTTTAAGCTACGTGTTGGGCAATCGGAAGTGAAAGGAAATTGTCAGGTATGAAGCGAAACAGAGGCACCCAAGTGTGCGCTGGCTTGGTTGGAGGGCTGAGGACAGCATGACAAATTGATTGGTGGCGCAGATACAACATGCAAATCAACAACACGGCGTTTGGATGGGGCTCACCGCAAGGCAATCTTGGCGTCAATGGCCTTGAGCGTAGCGTGGAATTCGTGGGTGTTCACGTGCTTGGGTGCATTGCCGCGATCCCAGTAAGAGGCCTCATTGAGTTCCTGCAAATCTTGAGAGATTGAGGCTTTGCTCAGTTTGATGAATTGCATGATGCGCTCAAACTGGTCCTCCATATATGCGAGCGAGTCTTCGTAGGGTTGCAAAGCGGCGTCCGCAGCGTCTTCTCCTGAGGCAGGACTCTTGGGTGCCGAGTTACTCAGCTCCTGGTGCGCAGCGGCAACCTTTGCTTGGGTAGCTGCCACAGACTGTAGCAGCGTGCGTAGCTCGCCATCATCAGCATCACCACTGCCAGACATGGCATCACAGTCCTCGGCGTCGCTGCCTTGATGTGGCTCGTCGTCATCGTCACCAATGTGTTGGTCGGCAAGCCCGTCTGCTGAATTACTCATTGCGCGGCCGGAGGATCCGTTCATGGTCAAATCCAATACATCGGCTAGTTTGGTGCCAGCCAGTTTGAGCCTGTCGGTTGACTGGAGTGGGAGACCACGGATAGCGCGCGCAGCCGCGACCGTCAGCTTGAATTGAGGGTCGGACGTGGCGTCATAACGGTTGTCCAAAAGAATGAGGCCGTCCTAACATGGCACCAAAATGCAAGGACAAGACGTGAGGAGTAGCATCGGCAGAGATTGAGCTTCAGGGGTGAGGGTGGTTTCCTCGTCGCACCTTGACGTGGGCTCGCTTGTCGTCCAAAAACTCCTCGACCACCAGCTGCGGTATGTTGTACAACGTGAGAGAAGAGGGCAGGTCTGAGTTGGTCTCGTACAGCAGGGCTCGCGAGACAGGTTTGATGTGACACAGGTTGATGGTCATGAGGCTGAGCAGATGGGTCTCATCTGCAGAAAGGCGGTAGGCAGCCGCCACCTTGATAAGAGCCGGCACAAATCCTCCATCAGTTCGTTCGCTTGACAACTGGGTCTTGCTGGCATGGAACGAGCTGTGTTGCTGTAGCTCCTGATCGATGGTGTTTGCGCGGCGAACTTGCTGGGAGGCCAAATCTGTGCCGCGTAGGTGGGTGGAAAAGGCACTCCCCGCCGACCGCGTTTGAAGGTTCAAAAGACAGGCGAGGAGCTCAAAGGAGGTCCAAAAGCTGTTTTCCGACTCCCATGGCAAGGTGGGGTCCAGGGGTCGAACCCCGGCAAAACTGTCGCGCACCAGCTCCAACGCCATGATGACCGCGTTGAATGCTCTCAAGTCGCGATGTGAAAGCCGTAGTCCGTGGTGCTTGCAATTTGCCAGAGCTGCACGTGTGACAGTCTGGCCGGACCTGAAATTCAACCCGCCACAAGTCCCGGACTGTGGCGTACAACACAAGAAAGTGTGGGATAAGGTAAAAATAAACGAAAGAAGAGCCTTGGGCATGCATAGATAATGGAAAATAACCCCCCCAAAAGTCTTGGTTGGATCGGCCACCAAAACCCAAGAGAAGCCGGCAAGGGCAACGTGCGCCACCACCACCACCACCACACGTACTTATGCCTCCGAGCCGGTGGCTATCAAGCTCCGCGGATCACTCACCACTGACCTGCCCACGTTCTCTTCCTCTCTGGAAAAGCGATTCGTCTGACTTTTGTCCACCATAAAGTATTTTACTTTATTTCGTCGCTCTGACATTTTTGTACATCATCCAAATGCATGTTGTGGGGTGGCACTGCTCGGGTGGATGCCAATCATTGTGATCCCGTGTCCGTTCCGTCCGCTTTTTTTTTTTTTTGCTTTTTTTTTTCGGATGCTCCCTCTCTCTCTCTCTCTCTCTCTCTCTCACTTGCTCACTTGCTCTTGCCTTTGCTTTTCAAGGCGGATTTGAAGTGGCGGTGGCTCTGAAGTAAGACAGTCCCATCCGCCGTGTTTTATTTTGTTTTGTTTTTGGGGGTGGGGCGACCCCCTCGTACACGAGTGCAACTCGAGTCGGTTGCGTGCAAACTTACTGTCAACAAACGACCGCTTTGCTAATCGTGATGACAGGTTGATTGTGAACCTGCCTTCCAGCAGTTAGGTGCGGGCGAGAGCGACGCGTGTTTTGCCCTTGACCCACCGCCTTGTGACCGATTTGCACTCGAGCCTCATGCAATCCATACCTCTGGGTACCTCTCTGGCAAACCGTTTAGCACCTCAAGACAACCTTACTGTTGCTGCTACCTTGTGTGACTTCGCGTCGAGTTCTCGCTTGCGCCCAACCCCGCCCTCCTATGCCTTCCGGGTCCACCGGCGTTGTCGTTTTTTTTCATCGGCTGGAAAAGGGGGACACGACTAAACCATGTCGTTCGGTAGTGGTCCGTCTGCAGAACGCTGACCCCTCTGCGGCACCCTTTGGCCGTGCACATCTGGGCGCTTCTGTTGGTGGGGATCATTCCGCTCCATACACAACCAGCGCCAAGGGCCGGTCGGCCAGCCACTCGATCATACTTCCCCTGACCACCATTGAACAGACCCTGCATCATGACATCGCCTGCCAGCTCACGACAAGCCAGCTTGGCTGATGTTCACCAAAGATCCATGACAGAGCTGCATCGCCTCCTACCCTATGAACTTCTACTCGATTGCTTCTTGGCAGTCCACGATGAACTTGCTTCGCCCCATCTTCGTCGCGAACAGAGCATTGATGCCTTTGTCAAACAATGTGAGCATGACGGCTTGAGCCTATCCTCTCATATCGCCTTCCCTCCCCATCAAGCTCAATCGCTGTCCAATCGCCAGTGACACACACACACACACACATACACACACATGCCCACACGTGAACTCATCCAAATGGTCTACTTCATCTTTGCCACAGATGCCACCGCAGCCACTGAGGCACGCGCCACTCAAATCAAGCGCTCCTCCTTTGAGACGGTGAAGATTATTGGTCGTGGGGCCTTTGGTGAAGTGCAAGTGGTACGCTACAAGAAGACCGGAGAAATCTACGCGCTTAAAATTCTCAACAAATGGCACCTACTCAAACGCAAGGAGGTGGGCGACTGATCACCCCAACGGCCCTTCGTCGTTGGGTTTCTGTTTCTTGACTTTCTTTTCGATTGGTTCTTTTTTTTTTCTTCTTCTTTCAATGTGGTTCTTCACGTTGGGTTTTGCCACAAAGCGGCATCACGTGCACCAACTCGCCCCGCGCTCACGCCACCTTTGCGACAGGCTGCCTGCTTTTTGGAAGAACGTGACATTTTGGTCAACGGAGATTCACGCTGGATCACAAAGTTGCACTATGCTTTTCAGGTAACGATCCCCCCCATTAATTAAGCTGCTCAAGGCTTTGCTTTGTTTTTGCCCTCTTTTTGTTTTGTATTCGGGCACTGCTTAATGCTAGAGCACTGATGGCCTGGTTCGGTGGGCAACATGGATAGGACGATGAAAACCTGTACCTGGTCATGGAATATTATGGAGGCGGCGACCTCTTGACCTTGCTGAGCAAGTTTGATGACCGTCTGAACGAGGACATGACTCGCTTCTACGCAGCCGAAATGGTGCTGGCCATCGATTCACTGCACCGCATGGGTTACGTGCATCGGTAAGACGCTCTGATGCACTCGGAACCCATCCGTGCAACTTTGCTTTTGCCACACATTCTGCCCCGAAGAAAACAACCGCGTGGCCCATTGCGGACAAGACCATGAAGCAGAGGTTACGCCACTTTTTCACGACGCGCCTGCAACCCCATAATCACAGTGACATCAAGCCAGATAATCTCTTGCTGGGCAAGGTACCATGCGCCAATTCTCTCGCCCTGCCCATGCAGTTGACAGCGCGCTCATGTCGCTATCACTTTGGTGCAGGATGGCCACTTGCGCCTTGCTGACTTTGGCAGTTGTATGCGACTTGGGCCTGATGGCAAGGTGAGGCTTACTGCTACCAACGATCAATATGAATGCCCAACACTTCCGTGCGCTTGACTCTACTCACGTCGACTCGCCCTCACCACGATTTGCGTATTGCTCATGTATACTGCCACCTTTCTGCCGCCTTCTGTCTGCTCCAGGTGGATAGCCGAACGGCCGTTGGAACCCCAGACTACATCTCACCTGAAATCTTGACCTCAATGGAGGGACGAGGCAAATACGGCACTGAGTGCGATTGGTGGTCATTTGGCGTCGTCATCTACGAAGTACGGGATCATGACTCTCGAGTCGCATGCTCCATAAGCCTCTATGGGCTGAGGTTGCAGTCAAGCGCTGCATGTTAGGCCTGCCTTGTCACTCTTACACGTACCACCTCGTCTCCTCCACCTAGATGCTTCTGGGAGACACCCCTTTTTACGCCGAAACCCTCACAGGCACTTATTCCAATATTATGAGCCACCAGGAGAGTTTGGCATTCCCAGAGCCTCTTTCGGCAGAAGCAGAGGCAAGTCATTGGCTCCTCTTCAATGCCCCCACGCCTGCCACTCTTGAACCAAGCAGGACTCATGTCAACATTCTTGTCTCGTTTTCCCTCATCATGTTCATACACCCATTAGGACCTCATTCGAAGCCTCCTTTGTGAAACGGGCAAACGACTTGGCCAAAAGGGCTTGGAAGATTTCAAAGGCCATCCCTTCTTCAAAGGAGTCGACTGGGAGGCGCTGCAAACTGGTATGACCAGCATGCACCTTCATGCCTGATGCCACTCTTTGTTGTCGACAAAACAAAAAAAAAAAAAAGGGGGGGGGATGTCAGCTTCATTCGGCTGCTCTTACAACTCACTCGAAATTAAAATCAATCAACTGAAATGGCTGTGCTAGGCCCCGCGCCCTACATGCCCCAACTCGTCGGTGCCACTGACACCAGCAACTTTGATGAGGTTGACGTCAAGTCTGATATTGTACGTTCATAACTCTGCCATTTCCACCTTGTTCTCTACAATGTGCTCCACCCCACACATCCGCACCTCCGCATCCACGCTCACTCACATTTACACGTACTATGCTCGTGTTGGTGCTCACACTACTGCGACTTATCCTTTCAATGCTTGGATGATGAACCATGTCAGGTGGCACGTCCCAGTCAGCCCAAACAATTCAGTGGCCAACATTTACCCTTTGTTGGTTATACTTTTAGTCGAGAAACGCCAACTGTAGCCCTTCGCAATGTACGGTAGTACTTGCCCATGCATTCCAGCACGCCTTGAGTGCAATTTCTTCATTTCCCACAACTGCTGCTCATGTCGACGCCATCTTTGGCATTTTGCTGGCGCAGATTCACCCACTATCACGACCAGGCAGTGCCGATCATCTTGATCTTTCCCCTTCTCGCAACCTGCAGCGTCGCAATAGCGTGCTGGTCAATCGCGCCAGCAAGCTAGAGGCACAGGTTCGGGAACTGCAAGACAAGCTGCACAGTGCTCAACATAGTGATACCACAAACAACCTTAATGGATCGGCAGCCGCCGTGGATCTAGAGGCACTTAAAACCCGCATCTCGAAGCTAGAGGCCGATGTTCAGCGTCGAAGCGCTGAGAATGAGAGCTTGGAAGCGACTGTATCCGAGCTGGAGCGCAAAAATCGCGTCAGTCAGCGGCAACAGGCAGAGCTCGAAGCTGAATTGGAGGAGGTCAACAAGCACGGGACTACACTTACAGCACAGCTTGGTACGCTGCGCCGCAACGTCGCTGAGCTGGAGAATGAGCTGGACTTGGCCACGACGCGCGAAACAGCGCTGCGTGCTGATGAAGCACAGCTTCGTCGGCGGGTCAGCGTCAAGGAGGATGAAGTCTCAGAATTAGAGGCGCAACTCCAGGCTCAACTTGGACTCATACAAACCTTACGCTCAGAAAAGGCTAGCCTTGAGTCTGAGCTTCACGGACTCCGCGCACAGTCCAACAGTGGGTCTAGCACGGACCTGACAGCCGCATACGAGGAGCTCCAGCACAAATCGGATCTACAGGTTGCTTCGCTGCAGGAGCGCGTCGCTGCATTAGAGGAGGAGCTTCGCCGAAGCCAGCGTGATGTTCGCTTGGCAGGTGAAGACAAAGTTGCAGTGCAACATGACCTTGAACAACAGCGCCGTGAGGTGGAACGGCTGCAGTCCAGTACCAGCACACTTCTCGAGGCACGTACAGCACTTCAAGAACGTCTGGACCAAGCCGAACGCGCAGCAGCTGAGGCTGTGGATGCCCTGCAGCGCGAAACTGAGGCTTTGCAGTCAAGCTTACATGACATGAGCGAGCAGCATGAGCATGCCTTGCAGCGAATTGATGAGCTGCAGAGTCGTGACGCTGGCTCAGAAGCTCAGCAAGATCTCATCGCTGCCCTCACGACGGAGTGCGAGGAACTGCGCACGCGCCTGGAGGAGCTAGACGCCACTAATGCTGCACGTGCTGATGAGATCGCCCAGCTTGCTGCGGGAACTCAGCTGTCATCAGAAGCGGAAGCTTTGATTGAGCAACTGGAGGCACAGCTCGATGAGCATCGTGTGGAGCAGCAGTCGCTTTTGGCTAAAATCCATGAGCTACAGCTTCAGGTTGAAGAACTCAAACAACTGCATAGCTCGCCCGAGGCCGCCTTTGAGCGCATGCAGTGGCAATTGCGTCGTACACAAAAGGTTGATCGTCAAGAGATTCGAACACTCCAGCAAGATTTGGCAGCCCAGAACCAAGCCAAGGTTGACGCGGAGCAGCGTGTGCAGGTTCTCAGTGCCCAAGTAGCTGCGCTACAGGCCGACATGACTGAAAGAGACCGCGAGGTATGTCAACATCAAGGAACATTCCAATGTCCATCGCAAAGAAATGGGTTCGCAGTTGAACCGTCTAACACGAGCGCCCTGGCTCTTAGCACGCTGCGCGCTTCGAAGCACAAATGAAGGAACTGACTGCGGACAATCACCGACTCAAGGTTTGGCACGGCACATGAGACGACCGCCCGCGCTGGCAAGTGACCAGTTGCCTCCAATGTATTCCACTCACTAGGCATACATTCCATCCTCCTACTTGTCAGGGACAATTGGCCCAATTGTTGCAAAGCGCTTCCGGGGAGAAGGAACGATTTTCACCGCGCAAGATGTCTGGCCATTCCTTGGAAACAGGCTCAACTGTGTCGCGCGAGTCAGCCAATAGCCTGCGCCCGGGACTTACTTTCACGGGGATCCTTGATGCAGGCAAAAACCCCTCGGGCACCAGTTTGGCTGGTCTTGACGACGATGAAGTGGAGGTGCGGTCGATGCAATCCGCTTGGCTCCTTCGGGCGGCTTTGATTTTGAATCTTGATATTTGGTGATAGGGACTCTGCTTTGTTGTTGTTGTTGTTGTTGTTGTTGTTGTTGTTGTTGTTGTTGTTGTTGTTGTTGTTGTTGTTGTTGTTGTTGTTGTGCTTGTTGTGCTTGTTGTGCTTGTTGTGCTTGTTGTGCTTGTTGTGCGTTGGTCCGCTCTCCCCACCCCTCCGCCCCCCCCCCAAAAGGGGGGTCGATGCTGGATGAAATCTACCGCATCTTGCTCGCACGCCCGGTGCATCCTCTTACGTCTTCTCGCCCTGCGCTTTCGTGATGCTTGTAGGTGGCTCCGTTCCAATGTGACTTGAAAATTCCTAAACCAGGGGGAATCAAGAAGGGTTGGACACGAGCGTATGTGTATGCCCGTCAGGGTACACTGTACGTGTATGAGTATGACAGCAACCCTACTCGAGAGGTACCTGACTTGCCAGAGCCGCTGAAGCCCGTCAACCCTGGACTGCCAACCCTTCAGTCCCATCCCCGATGCATGGTGGATTTGATTCGGCAGCAGCTGCGGATTAGACCTGCTGAAGAGGATGACGTAATTCACGCCAACGCCAAGGATCTGCCGCGCATTTTTCTGCTGGAAGCTCCCGGTGGAGACCCCACAACCCCGCTTCGGTTTTTCTTCATGGCCGGTTCGGCCGAGCAACAGGCCACGCGCATCCTGCAGCTGACGCAGTACATCAAGGCCGTCAATTGCGATGTCCCTGAGGCCGTGGCGATTCATTGCGTGGTTGCCAATCTAAAATCAGTGACGTGTGCTGCCCGCCTTGATGACCGCTCACTGCTGGCTGTTTCCAACGATGGTCTGGTGGTGGCAAAGGAAAATGGTGTCGAACGCATCTTCACGGATAAGCGATTTCAGCATGCCACACAGATTCTATGCTTGGAGAAGCCTGCCTTTGCAACAGCCATTGTCTATGGGAAGACGCCTCAAGTGCGCTATTTCCATAACATTGTTCAATCAATCCGCAAGCGCGACTACGGCACCAAGTTGCCCGAAACTCGAGGCTGCTCATTGGCTACCCTCGCAACTTTTGCCGGATTGCCGATTCTGGCCGTAGCCAAGCAGAACAAGATCTTGGTATTCACTTTTACGGAGCACGGCGAATACAATTTGCAAAACTCTCTGGACATCGAGCGGGCTGTGAACTTTCTGCGGTTTATGCGCGACCAGCTCATCGTCGGTTTCGGCCAGACATTTGTGTCATTTGACTTGCGGAGCGCCAACTCGTCCCGAACCCGACAGGCTTTGCTCTCCACAGGTTTTTCTGAACTGAGCTTTGCGTTTCCGCCCCTCTCCACGCTCGTGGAGCTGCGCCCCATGGCAGCCTTCTGCATCTCTGCTACAGGCACGGGAGACGAAGAAGTCGTGGAGTACCTGCTGTGCTTCAACCGATGCGCCGTGTTTGTTAACCAGCTGGGCATCCCCGTGCATGCACGACCTACGCTCAAATGGCGAAGCGAGCCCCAGGCATTTGACGTCATTGGCAACTGTCTCACCGTCGTCTCGGCAGCAGGCTTGGAGGTACTTTCTCTTGCGACAGGTGCTTTAGTCGAGGTTCACTGGCTCCCAGACTGCCAGCTACTGAGCTCGCAGCATCTGCTCCTCCTTGTCACGACGCAAGGCCACATCATGCAGGGCTACTCACCCAAAGAAGACTCCCCGCTTGTATTTGATACCCGGCAACCGCAAGAGGGATTGCGACGGGGCGGATCGCTCCGCAGCCTTGGCTCACGCCGCCTGACGCTGGCACGCCGGGGTAGCCGTGCATCAAACGACCGCCTCTCTACTTCGCTCATATCCAACCCCTCCAACTTTGTCCACGTGGGAACACACGATGCCAACATGACCGCCGAGCAAATGGCACGCGCTGCGGCCTCGTTTTCACAGGTGTCATCAGCCAGCACCTCGGCAGCGAGTTCGCAGCAGAGCTCGGCCGTGCCCTCACCGCAAAAGCGCTTGTCGGTGCCGGCCGCGTCGCAGCTCACGCCAAGTCCTACAGGCCCGATACGTTCACATACCATCTCAGCCACCCGCCGAGCGCGGGCAGTTGACGCGAGCATGGAAAGCCCGCGCACGCCAATCCAATCAACCATGACTGCCAGCCCAGGGCGCGATGTGTCGACAGTTCGGCGTGCGACGACCTCAAGCACAGGTATTGGTGCTGGAGCGCGGCGTTTGCCTGACCTGACTCCCACGAATGGACCACATCCCACGGCAGCACAGCGGCGGGTGCCCATGACTCGACGTCAAGCTCCAGCAGTTCGAGACTCATTTGCCGTCTTTGCCGAGGCCATCAAGTCAGCTCCATCCGATGACCTTGATGATGTGGCTGCGCGCGTGGCTGCAGTTTCTGGCGGCAGCTCGCGAGTGACTTCACAAAGCGTTGAATCGTCGTCGGAAGCCTGAACCCTACCTTCTTACCTATGCAACTTCAGCCCGTCAACTGACGTTTCCATCGAGTATGCGTTGGCATTCTGTTTGATCATATGTGAAATAACACCCATGTACAATTGAGCTCAAAGCTATGGACTTCTGAGCTGACTGCTCCTTTTTCCCCCAGTGCATTTTGCGCTGATCACTAACGTGTATTCCACGCCATCGCAATGAATTGTTGACATTTTCTTCCCCCGCCCCACCATTTGCGTAAAGAAAGGTTGACTTATGCAAAGGAATGTGTGCATTTTCAAAGTCAAGTAAAATGAATGTGTCTGGTCGGTGCGGCTCACAGCCTCAGCTCATCAAGCGTCAGCTTCATACATCGAGGCTACTCGTTGCTCTTGGCGGTCACTAGCGCTCTGCTCCATCATTAATGTCTCAATGACGGACTTGATCTGCTCAAAAGTGGGCCGAAGCTGGGCATTGGCATTCCAGCATGAAATCATGAGTGCCGTGAAAGAGGTCTCGCTGTCTTCCGGCGGAATGGTGGGACGCAGCCCCTCGCAAATGGCCTTTTGCAACGTGTGCATGCGCATGTTGTTATCATAGTATGGTAGTTTTCTTGTCAAAACCTCGTACAGGACGATAGCAAAACTACAAGGCAGCACCACACCAGGCGAAGAAAAATACCAGTCAAATTGCAAATCAAAGACGTGCGATCCAAGCTAATATCAGTAGGGCTGTTCAAGACCCGTGTGGCTGGGCACAAAGGGTTGATCCAAATGGGCAAATGGGATGGTTTTTACCTGTACACGTCACATGGGGCGCCATATGGCAGATTCTCAAGAATTTCAGGGGCACACCAAGCAAGTGTGCCCACGCGCTCAGACTGCGCGTCGTCCATGGTTATCAAGGAAAAGGCAGACAGGCTTGATGCTGAGTTTGATCTGGGGCGGTCGGAAGTGCTGCTCATTAAGCGTGCTGTTCCAAAATCTGAGCCCGTTCGTGCGCTTCATGAGCACCCACTGGCAAACACACTGGCGTGTTGTCCAAGGTGATCAACAAAGGGGCAGCACCTACCGGCTACTTTGCACCGCCAAGTATCGGAAATCAGTAAATTAGCACTCTAGTCAGTCATGGAGGATCGTGAGCTGAGCAAATGAACACGACTTTGTTGCCGAGAGCGAGCTCTTTTGCTTTCCCGGCCATATCTTATGAATACATTACATCCGCGGGAATCAGGCGGGGAATCAGGCAACCAGGCAAACAATGATGAAATGCTTGTGCACCTTGAGATCTCGATGAATGCGTCGTGGCTTGAGGGCATGTAAGTACACCATGCCCGATGCGGTGTCGTGCAGCAATTTCAAGCGCCGTTGCCAGGTAATGGGCATATCACTCTACGTATCCAACCATGAATGAAAAGTGAGACGTGAAGAACGCTTTGATGTGAAGGTGTAAGCGAAGACATACCGCCAAAACGCTTTGCAGTGAGCCACGTGCCAAGTACTCGGTAACCAAGAAGGGTGAATCTCCCAACAAGCCAGCGCCGTAGAAAAACACCACTACATGTGCAGGAAAATTTTTGAGAATTGCAGCATGCTACTTGGGCAGACAACAGCCCAGGCATGCCATCACGCAACGCACCGTTGACATTGCGAATAGACCGCATCAGATGCACCTCTTCGTTGAACATTTTGACGGCCGCCGAATCCATCATCATGACGGAATGCTTCAGCTTTTTGACAGCCACAATACGATCCTACTCGCAATTGCACGATTGAACAGAATGGGCAAGGCACGCATACCCCCCCCCCCGCCAAAGTGTGATTTATCGCACAAAAAGCTGAGTGCCACGAACCTGCCACTGTGCTCGCCAAACTTCACCGTAGGAGCCCTGATCAAGACTGTCGAGAAAGTGAATATCCTCCGCCCTATCCATGCAGCCCCAAATGATTCGCAGATGAGTCTCAAGTTCGCAAAAAGAAAAAAAAAAAACAAGGTGGCTCGGGGAGGGGGTTCAGCAAGACGACCATCGCGCTTGGAACCTACTTGATTTCCCAGGCGCGCTTCAACTCGTCGAGTTGGAGGTTAGATTCTTCAATGAGTCGCTCTTGCAATTCCTGGACGGAGATCAAGCTCGAAAAGCGATGGTGCACACGGAAATACAGCCAGGCCCCGATCGTGGCGAGGACTGCAAGACCAAGAAGAGTCCCGACAATCACCGCAGTCACGCTCAACTGGCAATGCTTGCCAGAAAAGCCTTTGTGACAGGTGCAGGCTCCATGAAACTCGGCATTCAGAACACAATCTCCATGCTTGCAAAAGCCTGGCCGGCACACGCTGCACACCGTCTGATTGGTGGCAGCCGTGCCATCGGTCCAACTGTCACGGGGACATCGCCTACAAGCCATCGACCCTAACCCAGCCACAAATGTTGTTGAGCTGACGGGACAAGGTCCACACGAGCGCATACTGCCTGAAAGAGACATACCAGCTTCTGAAGCATAGGTTCCCTCTGGACAGGGAAGACATCTGTCTTTTTGGAAGTCCTCGGCAAAATAGCCAGAAGGGCAACCCAATGTCAACCGGGCTTGCACCTGGGGGGGGGGGAATTTTTCAAAAAAAAAAAAACAACCTCGTCAAAACGTCGCAGTTGGTCATATTGGATGATGGGCTGACAGAGAAGGTGTGCCAGAGTGCACCAACCATATCCATGGAAACGCGGTCCTTGGCAACGGTTCCGCCGCCGAAGAGCAGGAATACATCGTAAGATCCGAGACTGGCCGTTCAGCAAGTGATGCATCGGCCCATGCCCGTGAGAACGCGACCCAATCAATGCCACACATGCAATTACAATGATGGCCAAAGCAGCTGACCTTGCAACAGTCGCGGTCGAACCAAAGTGACCGGCAAGGGCCGACTCAGAGATGAGGAGCCAACGAAGAAATTTGGTGCCATGATCATACTCGCCCAACCACAATTCAGAACTCTAGGGTCCAAGGCCCAACAAAAGCCGAGTCATGGGATGAGAACATTCGTGCCCACGTGAGGCAGAGCAACAGCAAACTGTGGTTTGCTTCGAGCAAAGTGTTTTTTGCAGCCTCACCGTCTCCCACGCTCCGTCTTCAGCCAGCCGAAGACCGCCATACACCATCAGCTTCTCACTGGCCGTCTGAGCCGACGCAGAGAAGAACACTTGCGGGCTATTGGGCCACCCCGGTGCGAAACGATGAAAGTCAGATGAACAAATGCCTACCTTAAAAACAAGGCAAGAGGTATGGCAAGCCCTTGAATAGTTGGCAGCCAGAAACGTACCGTGCCACACTTGTGCTGATGGTCTCGCAAGTCCAAGCACCATTGGTTGACAACAGCAGGCGTCCTTCCGTGTCGATACGGCCCAATCTTCGCGAATAGCCTCCAAAGAGCAATAGACCTGTAACGTTGATGTTCAACTCCAGCGCTGAGTGACAAAGGGATACCATGAGTGGATACACACAGAGCCAGAGTCGGCTAGGATGGGAACCGGATTTACGGGCGCCGGTCACGCGCACAACACGGTCACTGACCAGCACCACTCGCAAGCCCTCCCCATGAACAGTCGGGTAGGCGCTCAAAAGTGACGGCCTGGTCTGTGGGCGGCCAGGAAGCCACCCAGGCGTCGTCATGAACTAGGCTGGCGTTGAGGTTGAGCTGGTCGAGATACTGCCACCCGCCGGCAATGACCAACTGCCGTTGTCCTTGAGGACCCAAAAGGGCCATCTGATGACCAGCGCGTCCGGAAGGCCCTTCGTCGAAATGCACCTCAGTCACATTAGCACCGCTGAAATGAACCAGAAGCAGGGATGAGTGAGGCTTGACTACGTCCCAGGACGTATTCATGCCTCCAAACAGAAGAAAGTGGTCGCTGTCCACCAAAGAGGTCGAAGTGGAGGACAGATCCTCGCCCATACTGCTTTGCAAAGAAGGTGCAGCCAATGTCCACACCATATCGTTAACGGCAAGTTCCCAGAGCCCATTCACGGCCCGCCCATCGTCTTGTCGCCCCCCAATCAGCGTCATGGTCCTTCGATCCGGATGCAGCGTAACGGCGGCACCGATGGCCTAAGGCATAGCAAGAGCATGGACAATGACACTCACATGAGGACAGAACAGAGCGAGCGAGGGCGAGCCTGGCAATAGCACATTATCCTGCTATCCTGCTATCCTGCTATCATGCTATCATGCTATCATGCTATCATGCTATCATGCTACGTTTTGGTACATAAAGGCGCTCTGAGAACAAAGAACACACCTGCACGCCTGGAACGCTTTCATCGATGGCCGTTACCCAAAATCGCCCCTGAGGCGCAAAGGCAAGAGCATCTTTCAAGTAGCTGAGGCCGCTATAGCCGCCAAACAACTGCAGATGCCGGCGATCCGACCCAGCACGCGCAAGTGTGAGCAGGAATGGGCTGTCACGGCGGCTGCTAAATATGGCGCCATTCGTACCAGGAAGTTGTCTTGAAAAAAGACCGACGCAAACCCTTGACGAGCAGCAGGCCGCATGCTGGAAGGGGCCGCTGTCATGGTCTGGGCGCTGGCGTCTGAGCCATGGAAGGTGAGGACACGGAAATCAATCAAATCCTCATCCGAATTGTCCAGCAAGTAAAGCTGCTCCAATTCAGCATCAAAAGCCCAGAAATGGGAAAAAAGCTGCCCGCCTGCTGCTGGAATGGTCAGACTGAGCCGATGCCAGAGCCCTAGAGGAGGGCTTCCAGCAGTGGAAGCTTGTAGACGTAAGACCCAGACGTCCGCACGAAAGTTGGCGGCTTGACAATGATAGCTAGTCTGGTCGCACCCGCCCATGACAACCATGTGCGTGCCGTTCAGTGCTTGCGCGACGTGTGCAAAGCGTGGTGCGGGCTCAGTTCCCCCAGAGGCGATCAGGGGATGCCATGGGGCAAAGATGGAGCCACATTGAAGTTCGAAGGAGCGGCTGGGCAACACTTGTTGGCCGTTACTCTGCAGGTCGAGACCGCCGGATACAACCAAGCAGCTTCCACTGTCCTCTGAACCATCTGCAGCATTGCTGGCGTCCGTGTTTGGTGCGTTGAGACGTGTTAGACCGTGCCCAAAGCGAGCAAGAGGTGCGTTAACTCGGCTAGCATTGATTTCCACCACAGCGATATCCGCAGTCAGGCCGACCACAACGGTTGAGTCGAGTGCGCGGATGGTCTGGGTGAGTGGGTCAAGGGATAGACCACCAAAACAGGCAATGCTCTCACGACCTGGGTGCCACTGTGTGCACGCGTGGAAGGCTCTATTCAAACCGGCATGGGCCTGGACAAACCGCCAAGAGCCCTGTAAAGACGAGGCGAGGGACCATTGATCACCCTCCGGTCTCATAAGAGCCAGGTCGTTGTCGGCCAATGGACCTGCCATACCGCCCAGGAGAACCACCGACCCGTCTAGTTCAACCAAGACGGCGCCCACACGCGCCGAGGGAGCATGAATGGTTGGTACTGCCCCGGTCCAGACGTTGAAGTTTTGGCTTCCCAGTGCTATTTGCAGAAGCACAGCCAGGACAACCAAGTGCTTTGCCAGCCCGACATGTGGAGAAACCGCCATGATCAGAGGCGCGCGGCCCATGCCTGGACCACGGGTGATCACCAGCAAACCACAACCTCCCCTCCCCCTGCCGTCCCACTAGCAGACAGGCGGGTGCTATCAGGACGACATCAACGAGGCGAAGAACCACAAGGGCACGGTGACAAGGTCGACGGGGAAGAGTTGAGCCGATGAGAGGAGTGCGAAGGGAAAGGATGAATTGTGAGTTCTTGCTGTTGTTGTTGTTTCTTCGATTGTCAGACAAAACTTTTTGTGCGTGTTTCGACGACATGTTTATATTATGCCCCATCCTACTCTGGAGCGTGGTTGGTCAACGGGCCCGAAGACACGCTGAAGCCCAAGCTCGTTTGTTTGATCGTCAAAAATCAGAACCGGCGCCCGTCGGTCTGGAGCAGGCGATCGATGCAGCGAAGCAGGGCGTGATCATCGATGGGCTCGCCGGGATTCTGCAGCTTGACTCGCAAGAGCTGGTCGAGCCCATCACGCAAGTTGTCAATCAGCACCGCCACACGTGGGCTGCTCTTGAATTTGATCCTGCTCTCGCCGGCGCAGCAAAGAAATGCGTCAATAAATCGAAGGCTGACTTTGCGGATGATGGACGCCCTGGTGCCAAACCACTCCCTCAGAACGGCGTTGCAAGAGGTACTCACCAATCATCGACCGTGATCATGTTGCTCTCGGCGTGCGACGCGAGCTTACCCCCTGTTGCCG
The DNA here is from genome assembly GCF_000002865.3 of Monosiga brevicollis MX1. Classification (NCBI taxonomy): domain Eukaryota; class Choanoflagellata; order Craspedida; family Salpingoecidae; genus Monosiga; species Monosiga brevicollis. The sequence goes on along the minus strand of NW_001865040.1, from coordinate 1,009,091 downwards.
ATCATAACAGGCAGGCAGAGCAAGTCCCAAAAAGACATGTCAGAAGACAAGAAAAGACATGAGCACAGACTTGCATGTCCCTCAGTCAGCAAGTGTGGCAACATGATCGTACCAAAGAGCATCAGAGCATAAGGGCTGATGACGGTTACCTCCCGCACAAATGTCTTGCCAGCGTGCGAGCTACCCTTATCAAAGTATACCGCATACTCGTGATCATAGCTACACAAAGGGCGAGGTAGGTAAGAGCCATCAACAAAACAGATAGCAACTCTTGACGCAACGTAGGGCGTGCATCCCTGAGTTGAGGTCCAGGCAAATGACGGACCTATTCTCCAAAAAGAGCGCCGAGCTGGGATGAAGAAATACACGCCCGGGTTCTTTGGGAAAGAAGCGAATGTCCTTTGAGTTGTGGGCATTTTGAACTGCGCCACCCTCCACCTACGTGACCAATCATCGCGACCAAGTAAGGTGTGACCGCCCGCCCCGTGACCATGCAGATCTGGGATCAAGCCCCGCTTACCTTAGTAAAGGTTGCTTGAGGCAACACAATGCGGATCACGTTGGGGTACAGGCCGGCAGCCAAGACGGCCTTGACCACATTATACTGCTCGGCGTTGGCATTGAGTTGATCGCCGCTGCGGGAACACCAGTAAAATTCATCCATCAGCATCCGCACAAGCAGCTTCGAAGAGTGGGTTTTGATGGATGAAGCGTCGGATGAATCAAAGAACAAGTGAAAGCAACATGAAATTCTCTCTCACCCAAGTGGCCCACGATGATTGCGTTCCAGTGCAGGAACAAAGCCCATTTCTTGCAAAACACCGTAGTACTGCGGTCCAGAATACAGATGCACTCGCAGCATCAGGCATGATGGACGAGCCTCGAATTCAGCACACGCCAGCACAAACAAACCTGAAGTCGAAGATCCTTGACCTCGCTCAACACGTTGCGGGACAGAAAGTTTGTCTCGCAAAAGGCATGCGCCGCGCCCCGTCCCACTTGAGCCATCTTTTGGTATTCATTGAAAGCTCTGATCATGCAAAGGCATGCAAGGCGCGCATGACCCACGAAACGCAAGCCGTAAGTTTCTCAAGAGGTACCAAAAATGTGATCGAGACAAGCAAATGACAAGTCTGCGTACTCGGCAAACATGAGATGGTCACTGCGCTCTTTGTAAAACTTTTGGTGAGCAGCTCGTGCAGCATCGCGCTCAGCCATGGGTGCCACGAAGAAGCTCTTGTACCCCTAAAACAGTGACACGATCCACGCATGACTAAGCCAAGCCTCAAAAGATAAGCAGGGCTAAAGGTTCTCCGAGAACTCAACCACGCCGGCTTGCTAGCCGAACTGGTTCAGCGCAAAACAGGACGAAGGCTTGGATTGGTAGAAGAGGAGGGCTACGATGTATGCACCCGTACCATTGCCGCAGCGACGGTCAGCACGGGATCGACGCAACGGAGCATGGCCCCAAAAATGAGCATTTTGCCCAACCGCACATCTACGGAGTTGACAGACTGTAAGCCATGCAGCAAGGACAAGACAGTGGTGGATCGGATTGATGATGGCAGTTGCCACATACCAATGGGTAGCTGAGCCAGATGCGCACCCAGCGCTAGAGAGGAGAAGTGATGAACGTGAGGGCAGTCAAAACTTTTGGTGTCACAAAGATTACTGAAAGGGCTTCAATCGACCTCACCTGTGAGCTTGCCGTTGGCAGATAACGCGCTAATGTCCCGCAGTGCATCAAGCGAAGCTTCGACGCTTTGTCCTTGAGGTGCATCCAGAAAGGTGCCCAGAAACTGTGCCATAAACAAATGTGTCAGAGGATGACAAGCAGCCATTGAGTGCCGATGCCCGCTCTATCAGTTTTGCCTGCATCTCATTGCAAATAAATAAACGAGAAGAACGAGGCCAATAACATGAGAAGAACAAACTTGAGCGACATCATCATGGCCCGCATCTTTGATCTGCAGACAAAGCTGCTCCAACGGCACTCGCTGTATCTCAGGTGTTTGATGGTCCAGCATGGAAGCAAATCGAGCTCGCGTATACAAGCTGCACCAGTCGGAAACAACCCCACGCGTGCCAATCGCGGCCAATCACAGCACGAAACAACGACAGAAATATCAGAGAGGGCACACAACAAGTCTTGACAATGCCTGAGATGCTGCGATGATTCTCAAGAGCATCTGGCAGCAAGCCCGTAGCGAACACGCACCGATAACACGTGCCGGGCTTGACACGACCGGCGCGACCGCGCCGCTGCTTTGCCGCGGCTTTGCTCGTCCAAGTGGTGACCAACATGGACATGCGGGCTGCTGGATCAAACTGCGCTCCCCCATGATGTGAACGCATAAGGTATGTGCCTCAAACCTCTTCGCCCCAGACAGCTCTATCACCTTGCTGAGCTATGAAAGCAGCCCAAGGCTACAGCGATGGCACACCTGATTCTCCTTGAGTTTGCCGGCGTCAATCACGTGGGTAACGTCATCGATGGTGATGGATGTTTCAGCCACGTTCGTCGAGACAACAACCTTGCGTGACCCCTTGGGCGCCTATGTATGAGCGCGATGCCTCCAAGACGTGAAACAGCCGCAAAGGCCTTGAGACGAGCCGATGGTAGAGCCAAAATACACACGCGCTGAAAAATGCGGTTTTGCTCTTGCGGCGTAAGCGAGCTGTGTAAGGGCAACACATGGAGCGATGCTGATGCGCTGCATTCGCTGAGGGCACGCATGGTACGCCTAATCTCATACATGCCTGCCGAGTGTATCATCACCAAGCCACCAGCATTTGAGAACAGTGCCTTCAGAAACTGGCGGCTGGGGTGCAGGCATGAGACTTCAAGTTGATACCTGGCATGAATACTAGGATGGCGCCATCATCACTGTCACTGGCACAAATGTGATCCACCACAGCAGCGACCATGCGATAAGAGATCTCGTCGCTGATGGATAACTGCTGGTACACTTGAAAGCGCTCGTCATCTACCAGCTACACGGGCACACGGAAAACCCCGCAAGAGACCAAGTGCAGAAAAGTAAGGCACAGCCAAGAAAATGCAGAAGTGTTCATAGAGACGTCGTTGGTCGAGTTGGAGTGGGTAGAGTGGTATCAGCTCTGGCGGCTGCCAACTCACGTGAGCTGAGGTCTTTGATTCTTCATCGATTGACTCCCAATTGTCCAGAGACTGATACGGATCTGCACTGATGGTACTGCGGCGATATTGTGCTCGCTCTTCCAACGTCGCCTTGAGTGTTGGGTCATCTGCTGGCACTTTTTTGAGCGAGCTCAGATTGGGCTGATAGCCCGTCAGCTCAATCAAATCCTCCAAATAGAGCTCACTGACGGGATGCGTAAATCCTGGGATGTTCAACACTGGTGCACCTACAGTGACACGAGTATCAGGACTCTGAGACATGAGCTTTTTACGAGAGAAATAGCCGAGCTTTCGGACATTACGATGCCATCCAAAGCATTTAGCTACCACCCACCTCCAAAGTAGCGTGAAAATTTGTCAGCATCAAGCGTGGCCGACATGAGAATCACCTAAGCCACCCGCCAGCAAAGAACAAGTTTAAGTCTTCATGGGGCCTTCATGCGCAGAAGCAGACGCCCAACTGTGCACCAAAAGCGAAGCGTATTGCACTCATGTCGATACCTTGAGGTCGCGACGTGAGCGTAGGACGTCCTTCAGAAGAGCCAGGAGCACGTCGCTGTCCAAGCTTCGCTCGTGCACCTTGGGTGAAGAGGTTGGGAGAACAGAGCGATAAGTGAATTCAATGATACTCGGCGCCCCTGTTATCAAATCCGTTCAGCGCTTGGCAACCATTGCAATCCACAAACCTCATCCACCACTACGTGCGAAATGTGAGCCAGGCTCTTATCACTCTGAAGCTGCCGCAAGAGGATGCCTGTGGTGCAAAATGTCAGGCGAGTGGCTGCAGACGCTCTACAACGGTGCAACGCCGTCCGCCCACGCCGGAATGTGAGTTGGAGACTTTTTCGGATTGTTAGATCACATGGAAGGATGCAATCATGCCGCTGCCACTGACTTGCGCTCGAGCCGCACAGAGTACCCCACGGTGCTGCCGACAGACTCGGTGCGCTCGTCGGACACACGCTGCGCGATGGCGATGGCTGACAACCGACGTGGCTACGCAAGTTGAGAAAGAGGGCGTGATGCGGTGAGGTTTGCCAAGCCGCTCAGAAGTATGCGGTAATGTCAGTCTAGTCATTCAGACACTTGACCATCAAACAGCTTGCCCCGGGATGCCTCACCTGAGTGCAATAAATGTGGCACGCGCTCCCATTGCCACTGGCGAGTAGATCCTCCAAGATAAACTGAGGAACTTGAGTTGTCTTGCCACAACCCGTCTCTCCAGCAATAATGACGGTCTGGACGACCCAGCAAGATGGTCAGCTGTGGTTTGGTGACAAACAAGTGCTGCGTCCAAAGGTGTAAAAGCGCTGAGACCTGAGACCTGCCTGATTGCTCTGCACCAAGCGCAGGATTTCGGCACGCTCCTTGTAGCTGGGTAATTTCTGACGCTTGCCCAACATCTATCACGATTGAGCAGCCCCGATTACCATTGACAAGCGTCCCAATATCTGATGAGTGTTAGATGTGACCCATTTTGTACTGAAGCAGGTTGAACAACCCACCTTTTGGTAGGCATTTTTAGCGACGAGTGCCGTCTCTGAGGCCTGCAGCTTGGCGTTGACCCCGGTGTTGTCGCGGAGAGCAGGCATAGCGCTGCCTTTGCTACGCCCTTTTTTTCCTTGACGGTCTGCTGCGGAGGCAGCGAGCAAGTCTTCTTCACCTAGTTTTTGTCCCAAACGGACTGATACAGGGCCGGCCGCTGCATCCTTATCTTTCTATGTGTCCAATACCACATGCAAGAGCGGATGATTTCTCACGTAAACGCACGTGACAAAGTGTGTGCTGCAAGGGCTCAGCCACCTCCAAGGTTGCGCACAGCAATGCAAGTGACGACAAACCTGCAGGTGCAGTGAAGCCAAAGGCGGTGGATTGGCCAACAATTTTGGAAGCGCATCTTGAATTTCCATTTGCAGCTCAAAGATGGCCTATCCAACACAATGATGCATGATTCGAAAGGTCAAAGGTCCAGTCGGTCGAGGCAACCACGACCCAGGTGAAGGAGGGCTCGAACAATAACATACGCCGTCTTCAAACGTGTGCTGCAGCGCAAACTTGTTGAGGTGCTTCGTGATACCAAGAAGTATAACACCTGGCAAGCTGTCATGTTTGGTCTGTCAAGTGGAAATGTCGGAGGGGGCGCCTAGATGTGAGACGTGCAGCAAGTCACTGAGCGCATCATGACTGACGACGCAGACTCACCAGTACCAACGGCGGTGAATGAGGATAGGCACTGCGCTGATCATAAAGCACCACCATGGTAATGGGCTCGGCCAGACCCTACACCGGTGCAACATAAAGAACGCCATGTGACTCCCAGGATGAAGCAGCTAGAGATACCTAGCGTTAGTTGGGATGTGAAGGCTCACCTCAATGTCGACCGCAATCTGCAACCAGCAGCAGCCTTCCTCCACGTTGCTTTGAAAAGCATCAGGATTTACGCTTGAGAGCACCTCGCGCTCGCTTTTGCGAATTTCCAAGCAATCACGGTGTCTTGCTTCATCCTCGGCCGGCGTTCTAGCAATCAAACAGGAAATATGTTCAAAGTCAGTCGCAACCTACGACTGCGCACCGCAGTTCACCCTGCGTTGTGGGCGCACACACACGTACAAATATGAGCTGGCATCCTTCTGATCGAGCAGGTCCATGACCAACGTGACGAGCGCTGCAAACACATTGTCACCGTTGCGCTCGAGTTCCCTGTGATGTGAAGAGGGAACAAAAGTTTTGAGCTTGCCACAGCAGAAAACAAGAGCATCAAGGGCACGCGAGCTCGCGATCACCACGCCGCAACAACGTACTGCACAATGACATGATGGGCAAACCCATACTCGGCCAGCTTGTCAGCCTTGTAAATTCGGCTAAGCTCAGCCTAAGACGGCATTGAACATGTGTGAGACAAGTCCTTCAACCCATGGCAGTCCTACGTGTGGTGACCCAGCATGTGGTTGCCATTGCGCAGAAAGGGACGGCCCACATACTCGGCCAACCAACCTGTGTGGAGCTGCCGACGGATACACCAGAGTGAACGTGTTGAAATTGCTTTGGAAGATCGCGCTCCGGCAAGTGCAAGAGCAACCACGACTGCGCCTCTTTCCTGTGAGAGATGAGCAAAGAGAAGTTAGAGGGCAGACCAACTCTGCGAATAAGCACGCGCAAACAGCGATTTGTGATACGCACTCGGTGTGAGTATACTGCATGGCCTCCTTGACATGTGCTTTTAAAAAGCCTTTGCGACACAAGCTCGGCAAAATGGTTTGATCTTTGCCACTGGTTCGGGTGCCCCCTATGCCAAAGGTGGAGGCGTAAACCATGCAAGACTTGATGGCCTCCTGCACCTCGCGGAAGCATAACGTTCATATTAATGCAAACGAGCCTGGACGAGCAAAAAAAGAGAACAAGAGAAGCCAAGCTCAAGAGGGCTTGGACACATGAGAAAACCATGGTCGCATCGCACCTCAGCGTCTTGGCGATGAGCGTCCTCCATAATCACGGTTTCGTGCTGGTACTTGGGGTTGAGCTGACATAGAGTTGAGATAGTAAGATTAAGTACGAGCAAGGCAAAAAAAAAAAAAAAAAAGGGGGGGGGGGTTGTCGGGTCGATGGACCTCAGTACGCACTTCTTTGGCACGCTGTCGGCGTTTACGCTCAGCATCCCGCGCTTGACGCTCACGCTCCTACGTGTCATAAGAAAAAGGCAAGCTGAGCATGACGCTGCAAGCCAACAGAAGCTGGGGAAACCGCTTTTTGGCTGGCAAGGAAGCACTCACATGATCTTCTTGAACCGTGAAGGGATCTGTCGGGCAGGATGTCTTGCCTCGGGTTGGATGCTCTTTTCGCTCAGCCTCGAGTTGTTTCCAGTAATCGCGATAGCCCGGTGGCAGCACAAGATTGATTTGCTGAGAAGGCGCAGCGACCGATTGGGATGCACAAAGGCAGGGCGATGTCAGCAGAAGGGCAAGAAGACAAAGAGGACACCGAGGCCAGTGGACGCTGAAATAAGCATGGAAATGAGGCCTACCAGATCATAAGCAACGCGATGCAAAGCGTATACGGCACCAAAATTCTTGGCCTCGGTACTGTCGACGTAAATTCGAGGATCTTTGCAAACGATGGTCTTGCGCTCCTTGGTTTTTTCATCTTCGCGATTCAAAAAGACCTGGTTGAGTTATGCAAGGCGAAGGGTGAGATGACTGCACAACTTTCAAGCAATTGTCTTGATGCGCCATTCACATGCAGTTGATGGCCACGTACGGTGACAACACTACCACCCTTTGCGCTCTTGATCTATTCAAGACCAGACAGGTCATGAGAAAAGAGTGAAACATGGCAGATGTGTGATGAGCCGTTATCGCCTCGGCATCAGGTTCGGGTCTCGGCTCGATCTGGCCGCATACCACCGGGAGGATGAGGCTCACCGAAAATCCAGGTTTGAGCCATTTTTTCTTGCGGCAGTGGTCGTACAGCAACTGTGATGGCGTTTTGCCTGTCCATTTGGTCAAGTCACAGTCCGACTGAATCATCAGCAAGCGGAGCAGAGGGAGGAAGTGAGCATAACAAGGCAAGCAGCAGACAAACATGCGGACTTTGGTTGGGCCGGTACGTACCGAAACGAGGTGCGTTTGCAAAGGGCTACCGGCAACATTGTCTGGCACAGCAGATGCGTGGTCACTGGCACTTGCGTTCTTTGGTGCAGACGCTATTTAATAGGTAGCGGTGGGTTTCGGCGGCAACGGCGGGCAGCAGGTGTTAGAGATGTATCCTCGAAAGCTTCCGCCAGCATATGGGTTCTCCATAGGGCTTACCGGCAGAGCGGCTGGCTGCAGCAACATGGGCAGCAGCGTAAGCATCTGGTTGACGTCCTCGTCTGCATTGGTTGTCACGATTGAAGGAAGGTTGGTGTGGTCAAAAGTTGGAGGCACACACGAACACCAGATTGACAGTTGATCGCTTCAGTGAGAGAACAGATGGGACGGAGGAGCGACGGGCCACGGCACTAACCCTGGATGACCTGAACCAGAGCCGGTGGCCGAAGAAGCGGCGCCCTGTTTAGGGGCACTGGATGCCCCGCCATAACGAGCTGGGGAGATGAGGCAGAAGATAGGATGAGAAGAGCAGGGGCCAAGAAAACCATGGCGGCAGGCAGGAACGGGTACCTGCTTTTTCGGCTTTGGCAGCCTCAACTGCCTCGCGGCGCTCATCGGCTGAAGCAAGCATGCCAGAATTTGGGATAGCAAGTGAGCGTGTGATGGCGAGCGGCCAGGGCACGGCAATAGCTACCAAGGCTGGCCTCACCTTGCTTCTTCAGTGTCGCCTGGAGCTGTTTCACCTCATCCTTGGACGCTTTCTTGCTGTTCCCAGCATTACCGCTAAGGGTAGTGGCAAATCAAAGATGAATCATCAGCCAAAATCCCAGCATGTTGAACGACTCTGCCTTAATCCCACCCCAGATGGCCACCGAGGCATGCAGGCACCCCCTTCCCCCCTTCCCCCCACCACCACCACCAACCTGTTCTGGATGTGCCGTCCCTGCTTTCGTCGCCCCATGGTGAGCAGGTGTCGGTGGTGAAACTGTGACTCACCACCACCAACATTTTAAATTTTCATCTGACAAGCGACCAACGCGGTTTAAACGTAAGTATTTTACTTATACATATCTCTCTTGTGTTGTGATGTGTTGTGTTGTGTTGTGAGGCAGTTGTTGTGACTTGGACTCACTTTTCCCCCACCCTTCCTGCTTATTTTGCTTTGGGTTGATCATTGTCTTTGATTTTTGGGGCGGCAGCGCTTCAATTCCAATTCAGGTGAGAGAGGGGTTGTGGTGTTGTTCAAAGCGCGGTGGAGCGGGCGGTTGTTTGCTGTCTGAGCCTACAGCTGAAGCTGGCGAGCACGTGCTTGAGGCTGGCAGCATCGATAATCCGCCAGCTCGCATTTGGCCGAACATGGGGCTTGGTCCGAGCTGGGTGAGCTCCAACGTGCAATATTCTTTCATGGCTCTCACCCTTTGGCGGGTGGCTGCTCCTCACTTAGCTCACTGAGGCAAGAAATCAGTCCTATTCAATTAACAGGAGCAATTATCCTGAGGTGCAGCGGTGCTCCTAGCCAGCCATCACCATCGGGCCATGAGTGACTTGCGAGGCAATGTTCACGTGGCTGTACGTGTGCGTCCTCCCAATGCCCATGACAATGACGACGAGGATGTTGCCATTCAGGCCCTCGAGGACCGACTCTGTGTCGCATACACGGTGCGGCGTCCTGCATGGCCATGCAAACACCCAAGTACCCACATGGTTGGCACAACAAGTCACACGACCCGGCACAAGCCGCCTTGCACTCACCTTTCGCTGTGGTCACCTGCCGGCCTCTGATGCAAACAGAACACGTCGGGGGTTCAGGACGTGAAGACGTACCGCTATAATAATGCCTTTGTTGATGAAGAGGCTGATCCGGGTAATCAAACCCGGTGCTTTGATGCCGTAGGCCCCAGCATCGTTGAAGATGCCCTTCATGGCTTCAGTATGTTCCTCTTTCCCCCTCTGGCCTCTTTGAGTAACTTCCTTGGGGCTGCAGTTCTTAAGGCTTGCCTCCCCTTGCCATGGCATTGCTGTTATGCTCGCTTCTAGACGTTTGCCTTTTTGCTTTTGGTCAGATTGGCTCGGGCAAGACCTTCACCATGGTCGGCACAGAGCAGGAGCCAGGGCTGATTATCACGGTTTGCGAAGCCTTGATTGAGCGTGCACGATTGGAAGGCCGAGAGATTTCTCTGACCGCCTCCTACCTCGAGCTTTACAATGAGAAAGTGCGCGATCTCCTGCACTCCCCCGCCGAGGAGCGGCCACAGCTGCGAATCCGCGAGCATCCGACAGAGGGGCCTTTTGTGGAGAATCTATCACAGCATGACGCTAGTACTGCAGAGAATATACGGCATCTCGTGTTTCGGGGCCAGCAACACCGTCGAACAGCTAGCGTGGATCTGAACGACAGTTCCAACCGCGGTCATGCCATCTTCACTCTCGTCTTACGCCAGTTTACCGTCAAAAACGGCTTGGAAGTTCAAACTACTAGCCGCATCAATCTCGTCGACTTGGCTGGCTTTGAGCGCATCAGCGCAACAGACTCCCTCAACGAGGCTCGCATCCAGGAAGGCGGCATCACCAACAAGTCCCTCGTCTTCTTTGGTCGTTGCCTCAGCTCTTTGGCTGAGAATGCAAAGCCGACTTCCTCTGCCTCGTCCTCTTCGGCCTCCACAAAAAAATCGAACAAGGTCAGTGCGCTCTTCCGATGTTGGCCCACAAAGTCATCATGAGTTGAGCCAGTCTTGGCATCACAATATTTTACTTCTGCACTGTGGCCACCATTCGTATCGCCAACTCCTCATGCCTTCCCGCTCTTCCTCTTGTTGACCCACCAATTCAGGAGCACGTGCCATACCGTGACTCTCAGCTGACGTGGTTGCTCAAGGACTCCTTGGGAGGCAACGCAAAAACTTACATGATTGGCACCGTAAGCCCAACCGCTTCATCCCTTCGCGAAACCTTCAGCACTTTGCAATATGGTATGTCTGTTCAAACTCGTGCTTCCAAGAGATGATCATCTCCACCTGCTTCAGAGCCCTCACTTCCAACACCTCCGTCTCCCTCTCCGTGTCTCCGCTCTTTCTATTACTTCCTTGGACTATGCACCGCGTCACTGCTCAACTGAACGACAGCTGACCGGGCCAAGCGCATTGTCACCCGCCCTGTCGTGAACGTGGTCCGCTCATCTGAAGAAATGAACTCTCTTCGAGCTGAGGTGGCAAGGTCAGTATCATGTCGTTCGTAGCCGATGTGGGCTGCGAGTCGTCAGATGATGCATGACTCTCACCTCATCTGCCTTTTTTCGTATCTTTCTCCCCACACAATTCACCTTGGCATTGTTGGTCGGGTTCCGACCACGCCACAGGCTGGAGGCGGCTCTCAAACGCAGTCGTGGACAGCGGTACGGACAACTGTTGCGTGCAGTCTTTGCCGTTTTCTGTTGAAATATAATATAGCGTTGTTCGTCTTGCTGTGATTATGCGAGACATTGATGGTGCAGCCCAAACTTTATCTGTATTGATCCTTGCCCGTCTGTGGGACTCACGCTGTCGCTTGAACTCTGCAACTCAGTCCCGTGGTGGATCAGACTCACTTTGGCACGCAGACGGAGCGCCCGAAGTTGGTGACGGTGACCATGGAAGGCATTTCCATCCCGTCTGAAAGCGACGTACTGGCGGATTTAAAATTTGCTCAGGCAGAGCGTGAGGCGGCGCTTGCAAATGCTGCGGAGCTGGAGAAGGAAATAACTGAACTGCGTGGCGCGCTGGAGCAGGCCCGAGCCCAGGCCACGGATGATGGCACCGCTTTTACGTCTCAGCTTGATGATCTGCGCAAGCAGATTGCTGATCGCGATGCTCATCTGGAGCAACAGCGCAAGAACGCCGCTGACTTGGAGCGACAACTTGGACTTTTGCAGGAGCAGCTCACAGCTTCAGCTGGTAAAAGCGCAGATGAACAAGCACACCTCGTTTCTCGTTTGCAGGAGGTTGAAACAGAGCTGGCCCGAGCAACAGCACGGGCCACCGTTCTCGAGGAAACAACATTGCAGCAACGCGCGCGCATTCAACAGCTCGAGTTTCAGCACGACACGGAGCTAGCGGCTCGGGAGGGTGACATGTCCACGCTCCAGCGCACCATGGAGGTTCAGGTGAAGCATCTTGAGGAGCAGGTGGCTCGCCTGGAGGCCCGCTTGGCAGAAACCCAAGCCCAAGCTGAAGCCGATGCGCTTCGTCTGCGAACTAGTCTGGAAAATCAGCAAAACACGCTTGCTCAAGCGCGACATACCTACGAAGCCACACTCGCGCGCCGCAAGCAAGAACTGGATGAACGCGATGAGCAAATTCTAGCATTGAAAAAGGCCATGGCAGAGAAGGATAAGGAGCTGGAGGAGCTCATGGCCAAGTGGCGCCAAGAGCTCGAATTTTTCCGCAGCAAATTTTTGACCAAATGGGATGCAGCGTCAGCAACCTGTCAAGCGTGTAGCGCCACCTTCACCACGCTGACTAACCGGCGCCATCATTGTCGAATCTGCGGACAGGCCTTTTGCGGCAACTGCTGTGCCGATCGGGTGACCACGGGCTCTTCCAAGCGGCCGGTCCGCGCCTGTGCCGAGTGTCACGCCTTTTTGAGCATTGTAGAGCGGGATTTGGCTTCATTGGGGGAGGGCATGGAACAGGCTCAACAAGCCTCTGATATGGCCTCGGCCACTTTTATTGCTTATGAGTAAATAGAGGTGTCGCCCTTAGGGAGCACCGACGAACTATTGAATGTTCGACCACCATCTTGACCATGGCACCTTGGCTGTCCTCTTTTTGGTTTGTCGTTGTTTGTTTTGTTTTTTTTGTCGTGCTTGTGCGCTCTTCGGGACAGGTGCCCAGAGCGTTGGCTTTTTGATACATCCGCATGTATTTGATTCCTTTTGTCGATCATTCATTCCACCATCAACCGAATGCGCATGACCCTTCCAAAGAAAACAAAAAGGCGTCAAACGCACACAGAGCCACCACTCATCGTCAACACGACCAAAATTTCAAAGGCAAATCGGGGTTCTTGTTGTTGTCAGACGTTTGACTGCTGTTTGCACACGAGACGACATGATGTCACCTCGACCCGTGTTCGGGTTGAGGGCGAGCCTGGAAGGTTTGGCCACCTGGGCCATCCTGAGCACTGTGCAAGGTCCAGCCAACTGGATCGGCGTGGTGCTATCTGGCACTTTAGGTATGCAACATCTGGTAGATTTCTCGCGCTTTATATCAACGTCACAGGCCTCACTGAAACGGCCTGTCCTCACTTTGATGGGGGTTGTAGTAAGTGCCGCCATCCTCTTGGAACGAGGTGCTTTCTGGGAGCCGGCACAGAGGTCATCCTGGGAACGACCGTTGGCAGGGGCTGGCCTTCTCTCGACTCTGCTTGTAGAGCCGCTTTGGAGCCACGTGGCACCGCCAGCGTGGCGCTCGCTCGCTCCAGACAGCGTTGTCACGCTTCTGCTTCTCGGACTTCCATGGCGTGTCTGGGAGCCGCAGATCGCCTGCGCCTGGCTCCTTTTACTACCAGTCTATGCGTACCATGTTCCCAGTGCGAGCTCGCTTGTAAACAGTGCTATAGCCGTGGTCCTTGCTGCCCTGCTGCGATGGTGTGCCCCAGCATCATTCACGCGCGGTGAAAGTTTCCTTCTGACAACAGGTGCGCCGAGCGCACCAGCAGCCCACGGTTGTTTATTCGCGCTTCAGTCCAGAGCACGCCATGTCTTACGGATCGGTGCTTGTTGTCGTGGTTAGGCTGGCAGGCTGCCCTCTTGGCTTTGGCTCAGGCCGCCCAGTCGACTGAGCCTGTGGCCGCTCCCTGGGCAGTGCTACTGGTGAGATGGTGCTGATCCATGGACGGGGCATGCTTGCTCTTCCTATGCAATGCCTCTGCTCACGGTGGCCGAGTGATTCGCTGGTTCTAACAGGCTGTCCTTGGGGTTATCATGGCCTTGCTCTTTTGTGCGGGGGCTGCACGCCGTTGGCTGCCCCCGGTGACGCTGCCGACTGTCCTCTCGGGTCTGGTTGCTGGTCATGCCGCTCTTGGCTATGTGGTGGCCACGAGTCTGATGCAGCAGGTTTGCTCTCAGCTCATCTGCATGCTCTTGATTCTCACCGTCGTCGATCATTGGCTCGCCCTCTCATAGCGCGTGTGTCATGTGTGCAGGATCTACTGTTGTACCTGCTCCGGTTGGTCCTGCGTGAGTGGCCGATATTTGCCATGGCCCTGCTCTTCACTGGAGTTGCAGTAGGCTTGGCCACGTTCTTGAGCTTTCACGCCAGCAGTGGGCTCCGGCAGATTGAGCTTCGCAAAGTTTATCACGTGGCCGCAGCTCTTCTACTAGCTCCTGTACGCTTTGACTCTGGCTCGTGCCTCCACTCGGACCTGGTGTCCGGCGCTCATGCTGTGTGACTTTGGTTAACTCTTGATGTGATTGCCTTTAGTTGATGGCGTGGCACTCTGATGTCTTCATCGTGACGGGAGCTGGTGCGGTTGCGCTTTATGTCTCCCTGGAACTTGTGCGAGCTTGCGGTATCGAGCCAGTTGCGACATGGGGTATGCCTTTGAGTGGTCTCCTGCGCCCGTCTTTGGCCTTCGGGTGTTCTAGTCTGGCTCTGGTAACTCACCACCACCCCCTTATTCTCGGGCTGCTTAGTTGAATTGGTGCAGGCCCAGCTGCGCGATGCGCGCGATCAGGGATTCCTGACCGTCACGCCACTGTATCTACTGCTTGGCACTCTGGCTCCATTCTGGTGCCTTCCGCGCGCTCGTTTTTGGGCGGCCTATGGTGGTGTGCTGGCCGTGGGCATCGGTGATACCTTTGCATCGCTCGTTGGGCGACGGTACGTTGTTGGTCGGTACAGCTCGCCTACCCTGCTGTGCCCCTGCTTGGCTGCGGACTTGTTCTGCAACGCGCAACTTTCAAAATTTGTGTGTGCTTTGGAGTGCCGCAAAACCCACATTGTTGAACTTCTCTGGATAGATATGGTCGCTGGCGCCTCCCAGTGGTAGAGAAAAGCCTTGAAGGTTTTTTGGCTTGCGTTGTTTCGCAGCTGGTTGCCTTGTGGCTCTTGGTATGTGCCTGGCCCTGAGCGCGGGCTACTGCGTTGCTGCATGCACTGCATTGTTCCGTCACGACCTGTGTGCTCGCCTTGCTTTTTGTGGTGTAGAACTGGGGTGGCCTAATAGACGGTGTGCCTTGGCATCGGGCTCTGGTTGCCTGCGTGACAGTGGCTGGACTTGAGCTCTCGACCACTCAGATTGACAATCTCGTGCTGCCCGTGGCGTTTGTTGTGGCCGCACTGTCTTCTTGGACAGGTTAGAGCAGTTTGAACTTTTTGTGCATGATGCAGTGCCGTGACACAATGACTTAGAAAGGTTGTACAGTAACTGACTTGTGGGACGACATCAATTAATCTGAATTTCGACTGAATTTTGTCTCCTTTTCTCGTTATTTTTAATTGAATTTTTGAAGAAAAAAAGCGATTCGAGAAGAGTGCCTTTTGCGTTCGTTGTGGTTGTCGTTGTTGCCTTCATGTGCGCCGGTGGTGGGCTTGATAGTGGATTTGCATCTCACTGCCTCGGGTGAGTAGCACAAATGGTCCAACTCGATTCGATGAACACCAGTTATTCGACGCGTTCCGCCAACGTAGCATGTTTGATGCTCAAAACCGATGACATGAGTTCATAGCGCCGACAAAATGAGCGAAATGTGTGAGCTCTGTCAGAAACTGAATTAGAGCACTTGTGCGGCGACGCACGCTCACACATACACTTCAAGGCTCGACACGAGAGAACGCGAGAAGCCTCAGACGAGGTTGTCGCTCAGGAAGCCATTGACGCACGAGGCATGCGATAATACGATCATATCAATTTTTGAAGCATACCATACATATGACGGCGCAGCCGGCACCAACGGAACGTGTCACTCTGGCATGACCGAACACGGACAAGAAAACACGACAAATCATCACATGACGCTACACGAGCCGCTGGCGTTCAAAAGATTGGCCAAGTCACCCGGTAATTTTGGCTGATCATCTTCCCCAAGTTCCAACCCAAGTTCCTCGACAAGGTCCCGTGGTGGTGGGCCAGTCTCCGCCATCTGAAAGTAGACAGAGGCCACGCGAGCGGTAAGACGTGATCAAGAGGCGGATACCACCAATACGAACAAGCACGCAGGCAGCCACGCAACAGGAGCAGGTGGTAAACCAACGAGAAGCCACACCTGGGTAAGGACAACGAAGACCTGCTGTGCCTCGTCATTGCCGGTCTGCTTGGGATCGTCGAAGATCACACGGGCGCGGCAAAGCAACGAATGCTGGTGCTCATAACGACCACGGTCCTTGGCCTCCAAGTCCTTTCCACGGGTAGCCAGCCACTCGGGGTACTAGACACAAGGAGCATATGTGTACAGCACGCAGAATCAGCCGGAGCAGGCAAGTGAGAAGAACGCAAGGCAACGAGCGCGAGCGCAGGCGCGTGTAACGGAGCTTGGTTACATTCGCACCTTGTCACACAGTTCTTGGATGCTAGGATACAGTACGTCCTTGGACACTAGAGCATTAAACATGCCAGCAACACCATCTATTCGACACAGCCCCGCATTCAGATAGAGTGATAAGCGCGACATCACTGCCTTAGTCTCAAGCAAAGCTGAAGAGAAAACCCACGCGAAACACGAGGTTGACAATGCCGACGCACCATCATCCGAACTCGAGGAATCACCACCCGCGGCGGAAGCAGCGGAGGTGGAGGCAGCGGCAGGATCAACAGCATCAGCAGACGCGTCGCCACCAAGCTGGGACAGGAGGGACTGCACAAGGTGATCCAACTCCCCCAAGTCTGGCTGATCGGCCTATCATTGGCACAGAAATACAATAGCAAACGCCGTCACATGAGCGATACCAGCCCTGCCCACCAAAAGTGCAGCATTACAACGCTGCACATACGGACCGAGCTCGCTGCGTTCAAATCCTGAAGCAAGCTGGCAAACGAATCGGGTTCTTGCGCTTCAGGACCAGGTCTTGCCGACGCAGCTGGCTCTGAAGCTGCCCTCGGTGCGTTGGACGGGGCCGACCGTGTAGCGGGTGTGTTCGGAGATGAGGCTGACTTCTCGGGTACCGGTGCTGAGGAATCGATGTCGGGGTTGATCTGGCCGAGTGAGGTCATGAGGCGCTGCACCATTGTCTCCACATCAGCCTCGCCATCACCCATGACCTGCAGGTCTCGAAGGAAGTCATCGGCTAACTGATCCGCCAAGGCATCAAGATCCCCCTTGGGTGCACCGGCGCTACCAGCCGAAGACGAGGCGCCTGTCGAGTCGGAGGCGGCAGTGTGCGCTTGCTCTTGCTTTTCAGATCGTGCTGCCTCCTCACGTCGCGAATAGTCCTCAAGGACATCTACGCGACGCAAAGACGGGTGAGAGAACCGTAGCATCCAGTGCAGCCAGTCGACACTCAAAGGACAAAAAAACGAACGAAGAAAATGAAGCCCGGAGCGCACATGCCCAATTGGGACGGACGCATCGTTCAGGATATGGCAGCGTTGATCGTTACTCACCGGACAGCAAGTCGTTAAAGTCATCGTCACCTTGGCTCATTGTCGATGGTGATTGACCACGTGCTGGGGCTTGCTTATTGGATCGAACCAGTTCCAAATGCGAGGCGCTAAAATGCAACGAATTACACCAGCTACCAGTCAGATCCAAGACCGCCTGTGCTCAACACGGGGCTTTTACGGCTCGCACATCCAGTGGGACCGGCGAAAACGTCGCTCGTCCCGCCACCGCCGTGCGCGTCAAACACATTGAGAGAGGGAGAGCGAGAGCGAGAGAGAGATGAATTGGGTTTGGAGAACATTTGTCAGACAATCAAAATGTCATCATTTGTTTGTTTGTTTGGTCAGCACACAGAAGTGAAAATAAAAATTTAATTTTTTTTGAATGGACATGCACATGAAGGGTGGTCGACAACGATTTCAAGAGGGATCGGTGTGCATGTTGCTGTTGCTTGGGCTTGGATGGTCCGCCTGGCTGACACATTGTTGACCAGCTGTCTGTTTGAACTGGAGGCAACGACACAATGGCTTGTACGTCACAGCTCGCATCTGAAGCTGACGGTTTCACGGTGTGTGTATGAACTGCAATGCTGGCCTGGCTTGATGCTGACGGGCCGATGTGCTTGTACATGTAGCTCAAATTTTGACCCAGCTGTTGGAGAATGGTCATCGGATGCCCGATGACCTCGAGGACCACCTGATGGACCCCCAGAGTGGCCGTGAACTTGACATGCGCCCGCCCCATGTGCGCTTGGCAGCAGCTGAACAGGTTCGTACATGTGGATGGGATTGTGCGCTCAACTCTTGAAAAGTCAACCAATAGTGTGCACTGCTTGAATGGGTCCGCACCGTAGTATGGACGATTGAGTGCCTGACAGGTGTGGGCTGACCCGCGTTTTGTTGGCCATGCCATAGGAATACGTGCGGCTTCTTCAACAACGACGCTATGCAGATGCCGTTCGCGTGCTCGTGGCACGACGAGCGATGTTGCGATTGGTGGTGGGAGATGGAAGTGTCGAGTTGGCGCGTGCGTCAGAATCCATTGCTCGGGGCTATCTCGATCTGTTGAACCAGGGTGCGTCTGCCATTCGCCATGCCGAACTTGCACGGCAGGACGTGGCGCGCATTCGCGACAGCATGACACGCGAAGAGCAAGCGCCCACCCCGAGCACCACCCAGCCGTCATCACAAAGTTCTTCTCACGAGCTCATGGTACTCGAAATCAGCGTGCTCTGTACCCTGGGCCGGGCTCACCTGAACGCCAAGCAGTATACCGATGCCAAAGCCTGCTTTCTCATGATGGAGGAGCGTCGCAGGTCGCAGAATGAACTTGATTCGTCATCATCACAGGCACGCCTCTGGGACTACCACGTGGCGCAAGCACTGAGCCAGCTATCCCTGCGCGACGGTCAGCATGACGCAGCGCTGCAGCTGGCAGAGCGGGCGTTGGCCATTGCACAAGGCGGGTGCGTGATTTGCTATATAGGTGGGGGTGGCGAGGGGGGGGGCGCGGGGGAACGGAGGCTAAGTTCAGAGCGACAATCACCAAATGCCGTGTTGTTGCATCGGGCCACTGTTGTTAGCGCTACCCAGGCAAAAGGCGACGTTGCGCATGGATCCACAGCCTCGACCGGCACTGCGCCAGTGGTCAGGCCAGCTCGAGCAAAGTCTACGTCGACAACATCTGCAACTCCCGCTCGTACGTCACGACCCTTGAACCAGGACGAGCATCTGGAGCGCTCGCCCGAGGCTTTTCGCTGGGGTCAAGCCGCCGTCTTGATGCAATGCCAGCTTGGTAGGTGGAAATGTCTCGTTTCCAGCCACCCGCGTTTGTGCATTTATTTCACACGTGCTTCGATCCCCGCTGACTCGAACTTCAGGTGACGTTCTGGTGGCAATGGGGCAGGTTGAGCGAGCTTGTCGTACTTACCAGCAGGCTCTAGATGAATTGGCTGAGGTAGGCGTCGCTTGCACTCATATGTTTCATTGACTCGGATCACAGACCTTGGCTCTTGTTCATCTCGCATTGCTATTGTGCTGCTCCTCCTAACCGTGACACTGTGATTAGGCCGGGCTGACAGACGAGGAAAACGCACACGTCGCCGCCGAGTGTCACCTGATGCTTGCCAAAGCCCTCATGAAGACGGAATCATCCACACGGGCACTCCCACATTTGAACCAAGCCTTGGAGGTAATGCTCGTGACAGCTTTCAGCTCCTTTTCTGTCATGCCAGCCCCGTGCGTCTTTTGCCGAGCTGAGTGTGCTTACTTGCTGTAATTGTTAGTATTTCGAGGCCGTGAACAACATTGACGCCAGTCTTCAAATCGAGGTACCATTTGGGACGAGGGTAGTTAGTTGACGGGATGTGACCCTGGCACTCACACCTCATGGTCTTTTGCGGATCCGCACTATGTGACCCAGGAGGAGCAGGTGCGGCTTGCTCTCCGAAGCAAGCAACACAATGCTGCTCTGCAGCAGCTAGAGGCCCTAGTTGTTAAGGCCGAAGATGCCTTGGGGACACCCAGTGTCATAGTGGGCCGTCTCTACAAGCTTCGAGGCCTGGCTCTCTTGGCCAAGGCAAGGAATCGCCGTTCTGGACTCAAAAGAGAATGATACCGTCAGGAAGCCACAAGCAGGCGAAGCGCGCGAATGACTTTCCTGTATTCATGAAGCGCGCGGTTGCTTGGTGGTGTAGGGTCAAATCAAAGAAGCGCGCGAGGCGCTTGAAACCGCTTTTCAAAACTCTCTGCGCGCACAAGGTGGGGCAAAGACGTGGCGCTCACTGGGCGTCGTGGTATATCAGCGGCGGGCATGTTAAGTGTGTTCCTTCAGCGCGCTGCTCACATGGATGAATTGCACGACGTAGGCAAGAGCCATGCCGAAACCATTGAGCTGCGACAATTAGTGGATGGTCTTGCTGTGCAGCGTTCTTAAAGCTGGCTGGAAAAGTACAGAGGTGTCGCCGCTGTGCGGCAGGAAAGTCAAGACACTTGAAAACAGAACATGATTGGTATCACCATGTGAAGGAAAAATTGACTGTGTCTGCCTCTGATCAATTCCTCGTGGTCAGAAAAGAGACGGAAGAGACGTTGCCGTTTGCAGTCTAGTCACGCACGGGCCCTGCTGGATATGCTTGATGCAACAGCAACGACAATAAAAACTCAAGAAGAAAGGCAAGGGCAAACGCCAGGTCCTACGCTTCAACAAGAGGCGATGCCAAGGATAAAAAGTTGTCAGACTTGCAAGATCTGAACCCGGGTCAGGGCCTAAGAGTCGCCGACAGTGACATGGTCGCCGCGACCTTGGACCAATGGTGAACTCAAAGGCTCGTGGCAGACGTTATTGGAAGGAATAACAAGTCCGTTGCGCACGGGGGCCACCGGGGTTGTCGATTCAGCTGGCGTGGCATGAATTGTGTTCTGCTCCATCAGTTGGCCAGGGCTGGGTGCACGTGGAGTCACGATTGAGGCGCTTGCCAGCTGCTTGGGCTGAGGCAGCTGTTTCCGTCTTGCGTCGGGCAGGCGGCGACGAGGCACGATGGGTGCCTTGGTCACAGACACGCCTTTCTCTGAATGCGGCGTGTTCGAATCGGGGTCTTCGGCTGTTGCAGACCCAGTCGGGGGGTTGGGTTTGGGTGGAATCGAGGGAGCATTGGGGAGCCGACGGCGCGGAGTCGTAGTGTTATCATCTGAGCGAGGCTGAGGAGTGGATGGGGCTGTGGGGGATGAGGTAGATGCTGAGGCTGCATGCGCAGGTGTGCGTGTTTCATCAGCCAAGGACTGGCGGGGTGATTGCTTGACTATGGTGGCTGCGGCGCGAGAGAGGTCTTGGGCTTGTTGTCGTTGCTCTTGCTGGAGCTCGCTCTTGCGCCGCAACCATGGCGAGGATTGCTGCACGCTCAGCAGTTGCGGATTGGCTTCCAAGCGTAACGTGCGCAACACATCTGAGAAGCTTCCAGAGCGCCGACGAGACTCGAGTAGTCTACCGGTGCTGTTTGCACGAGGGCGTATGGCTTCACGCATGGCCCGCGCTCGCTCGGCCAGCGCGACGCAGACGGTGCGATGGCGCTCAATGACAGCGGGCAGTTGGCGGCGCTTTTTAGGGACGACAAACTCTAAGCGTCGCGAAAAGTCGAAGAGCCGACTTGAACTCAGGTCCTGCGCTGACAGATCGTCACACCACTCATACTCTGTTCTCGGGAGAGGAAAAGGGGGGTTGTGGGCGGAGAGGAAGGAAAGGTGCGATGAGCGTGTTCACGTCGCATCAATGTGGAGTGTTCAGGCGGTGGATCAACCGTCGTGCTTGTTGGGCTATCCGATGCGCAGATTGACGACAGACCCACCTGGGTTCTCCACAAAGGTGCTGAAAAACTCATCAGCGTTCAAAAAGTCATCTTCCTCGAGAAGATCAGCCTCGACCTCAACTTCAATGTCCCATGGTTCCACGGGATCAGCGGTGTCGCCAGGTTCAGTGAAGCGCTCAAATAGGTCTGGAAAGGCTGCGGCGACCAGCTCATCAAATGTTGTGGCCTCGAGCACTTTCTAAAGAAAGGAGGAAAGAAAAGGGATAGATAAGAGCGCGCGTGCGCGCGAGAGAGAGAACAAACAGGGGCATGAGCGATAAAAGTTCATTCACGAATTTCAATAGCAGCTTCGTGAGATGGAAAAAGCAGAGAAAGGTAGACGGATCGAATAGGGAAAAAAAAAAAAGAAAAAAAAAAAAAAAAACCAGCCAGGAAACGAGGACAGCACGTTGGTTGCAGGCTGTTGCACGCACGCACCACGTCTGTATGCTCAGCATTGACAGCATGTAAGAGTGCCATGGTCTGGTCGGCAAGACGTTGCAGACTGGCTTGGTACAACTGATCATAAAACGCTACCTCCTTTTGATCTTTGGGCAGAACCACGTCCTGGCGTTTGTGTGCCAATGAAGCCACGAAGCCACGGCAGAGAAATGAAAGGCGAGCAAGATCGGAATGGCATCAGACGTGGCGGAAAAGAAGGGAACAGGTCTCACAAAAAACTTACCTCAAGATAAAAGGGCCATTCAACGCGGTACGGACGAGGCACTCCTGCATAGCAGGAGTCCCAAAAGTGGTCTCTCGAAAATTGGTCATAGGCAGCCCGGGCCTCGCTACGCGCGCGCGCACGAGTGTATTTTGCGCAGACAAGGGGCACCGGTGAGAGAAGCCGGGAGGTCGGGAGGTTGTGTGTGCGGCTAGCTGTGGCTCAGCAAGCTGAGTGTGGGTCTCCAGGCACGATGTACGCTTTGCTGGTCATTCGAGCAGGGTTGCTTTAATGCCGCGAATGTAGACGAGAAAAAGGGTTGGGGGCGGAGGGGAGTGAGTGGCACGTACAGGTACGTTTGTTCATCTGCCATGGAAAGCTCTGGTTCTTGTGCGCTCGGGGTGTTCAAGCATTCTCTCAGCTGTCAAAGGATTGGTGCGATGAAGACGGGCACTCAAAGCATGAGGACAGGCGCGCGGTGTGTAGGGCTAGGCTCGCGGTGCGTCACATCAAGGTACAGATGCAAAGCGGCGAGTGAGTGGGGGCTTTCAAACCTTGGCTTGTATCGCAGGAAGGTCATCTAGAATGGAAAGCATATCAAACTGGGCAAGTGCCTCTTCCTGGGCTTGCTCACGGGCTTCCTGAGCAACACGCTAAAAAAAAAGTGGCACGGAGCATGGCGATGAGGCCAAGCGCGCAAAAGCGTTGTTGAGTGGCACACGGTCCGGTTTGACGTACACCAAAGTCTGGTTTGTGGGTTTGAATTTGCGCCGTTTGTTCAATCCAGTCTTGGGAGGCGGTGTTTTGGGAGGCGGTGTCCGGGGCATGGGTCCAATCGTCGACGAGAAAAGGCCAGGTGATGTGATAGCCAATGGGAGGGGTTGTGTCGCTGGTGTGGGCCGTGGCCGGTTCTTCCATGATGGTGAGCGGTGGCGCTGGGGCAGATGCGGAGGAAGCCGTTGAGGGTGCTTTTCCCAGCTTGCCGAAAGAAGGCATGCGAGGGCCGGCCTGCTCGATTTCTTTATCCGCTGCTTGCAGTTGTTCGTCAGAGAACTCGGCCACGCCCATCAGGTCCGGCATCGCGGGGGCCAGGCCCATTTCAAACAAAAAGAGGCTAAATAGTCGTGGAACAGCCAGGCCGCAGAGGCCACAAGTATTGGCAAAAATGAAGGGCAGGTTTGGGCATGAACGACTTTTCCACAGCGGTATCGTGCCCAGAAGGGAGAAGAAGGGGGGGGGGGAGGGGGAGGGAGCCAGTTCGCCGGCTGTCGACGGGGTGAAGAAGAAGAAATTTTGACCATACCTGAGGGCATGAAGACAGTAAACGAGTTTGGGAATGTTCTTCCGATCATACACATCGGTAATTTCGGGTTGCCAGGTCTATGGCGGTAGTGGGCGTGAGTTGGATCGATATACTTTCTGGGCACACACCGCATGAAGCTAGCAAAGTGTGAGCGGGGAGAATGAAGCTCGAACCTCTGGAAATTTGAGATCCTTCAGGGTTTGCAGGAAGCGGAGCGTGTTATCAGCATGTCGAAAGTTGAGACCTTGTTCCTGTCAGAAGCCAAAAGGAGGAGAAAAGCAAGAGAAAAAACGGGGCGGGGTCCTGTTAAGCCAAGACTTTTTTTTCCGCTGCACCACCGAGCCAACGGAATGCACTCTTGGCGAGGTGCACAAACGACGAGTAGAAGAAGAGCGGGACAGTGGTGCAGCGCACGGCTATGTCGCGGATTTGAGACAAACATGGTATGTTTCTTCGGAACGGTCGAAAATGCGTATGCGCCGGGTCAGGTTGCCCTTTTCACAGATGGCAGCTGCGAGCTGTTGCGGTGGAGGGGTGCATGCAGTGGGTGGTGCCATGGCAGTGCGTAAGGAAGGGGATGCACGGAGTGGTTGGTGGTCATTGAGAGTGGGTGCGAGAGAGCGAGGGGGAGCACGAGCGTACCTTGGCCAGGACGACACCGTTGGCGAAGCGGTGGCTCAGCTCATCGGCTGGAGGCAGTTCGTCGTCAAAGATGGCACCCATCCATTGTCGGGTTTCTTCGAGGTGGCAAAGATACTCATAGGCGCGAGCATTGTCGCGCATGCGGTCTAAAGCAAGGCCTGTTCTCTTCTCATCCTTGGACAGGCGCAAGGAAGCTCGGTGCTGAGGCAAGGGCGAGATTGCAAAGGAGAGTCGACAGGAAGGAAAAAAGTGTGCGTGTGTGAGCAGGACTGAATTCAATTCATGCCAGACGTGCGAGGACGACAGGGTAGAAGGGCGGACTCGGTCGATCGACCGAGGGGGTGGGCGTCGGTTCGGGAGCGGGCGATTTTGAAATAGGGCACATACCCGTATGGAAGACCGGGACGAGCGTCGCGAAGCCATGGCTCAGGGTCGCGCACGGCGCGGAAATAAGACAACCTTGCCAGGCGCTGGGCAGATGTGTACTCGGCGATATGCGTCCAAGGGCGTGATTATCCTCTGGGTCGGGGCATGAGCGTCAAGCGGTTTGGCGCCCTGATGCTCACGCCGGACCCTGGGAGCGGATGCAGGTTCGATGCCGTGCGCGAGAGGGGTGAAAAAAGAGTTGGCAGGTCTTTCTCCCTTGTCCCGAAAGGGGCTCGCACTCCGCCCCGCGGCGAGTCGGAAGCAAGTCGTTGCGTGTCCCCGTCATGCGAGCTGCCCTTCAAACGGTCGGCGCTGTCCGAAAAACAGACGGGACGGGGCCAATCCAATGGGGCAGAGAAGGGATCCGAATCTGAGAAGGATGCTGTGTGCGGGTAAAATTTCAAGAGAAGGAGAGGGGTGAAGTATGAATTGGCAGGATATGGTGTTGTGTTTTCCTCATTGACAAGAGGGAGTGAAGGAGCATAAGGGGCGCGTTCGAGAGAGCGGGCCCGCACAAGATTATGTGGCAGAAGCAGAGTGTGTCCCCAAACAACAACAACAACACGAACACGAACGGTTTGCTTGTTTGACTTGGCTGAATGTACGAACTTCACTGCGCTCGCCCACTGCCCAATCCGACTATTTGTCTGACATCGGATTCGAGGATGACAAAAAGAGAAAGAAGAAGAGAGGAAAATGTTGGTGTTGGCTTTCGATTAGATTAGTCAAACCAAAGAAAAAAAAAGAAAAAAAAAGAAAAAAAAAAAAAAGGAGAGAGTAGGGCGACGCAGTCGCAGATGCGCACTAAGAGCGCATGAGATCGATCAGAATTACTGAGGGTCGGAGAGTCCGTTCCAGTTTGGAAAGCAATGGAACATTTATAGAAGGTGATAAAAAAAACTAGAGCAAACTACAAGGGCAAGGTATGCCTTGTTGGTCAATCAGCTACAACGCTCCACCATCTGTTTTGAACAGAAGACGGGGCGCCGGGCAAAATCAGCTAGCGTAGGCTATGTACAGAAAACGAGCCTGAAGAAAAAGAAAGAAAAAAGGTCATGCCGCGAAGACCATGACCCATATAATAATAATAGCCTCGTCTCACTGGGCCTTGGTCTCAGAGAACAAGGCCACGAACACAGTGAGCGGGGTTGAGGTGGATGGGAATCGGGCTGGGCTTGTTGACGAGAACACGAGAAGTTTCGTGTTCAAACCAAGGCACACCGGCATCCAGAAAGAGAGCCACTTGCAGCAGAGAGGCACGGTGACGAGGCTCCGGTTCCAACATGCGGCCAAGAAGCTCGCGGAGCTCATGGCTCAGCAAAGAAGCGCGGGGTCCAAGGGCCAGGCGGCCCGATTTGAGATAGGCGGCAAACGCTGGATCCGAAGGATCAGCACGACGCCAAGGCAGATCCGAGAGAAGAATGGCGTGCAGCACAATGCCGAGGGACCAAACATCTTGCTCCGGGGCACAGGGAGCCCGTTGCAAGAGTTCGGGGGCCATGTAGTACTCAGTGCCGGGAATCAGACGCCCACTATGCACGTGACCAACGGCTGCTGTCGTGCCCAAGTCGTGAAGGACAAGGTTCTCTTGTTCGTCAATGAGGCAGTTCTCAGGCTTGATGTCACCGTGGATGAGGCAACGCTGGTGAAAGGCTTCGACGGCACCGACCAGCTGGCGAAACCAGCGCTGGAGGTCGTATAGGCTGGCCACGGAAGATTCAGCACAGGGCTTGATGCGCTGGTACAAGGTGCCATTGGGCATGTACTTGAGGACGAGATAGCATTTGTTGCCCTCGACAAAGGCATCGCGGACGTTGGCGACATTGGGTGTACCAAACATGAGCTGCATGGCAGTGTACTCGTGGTTGGCAGCGTCGGCCGCGTCAGCGGTCATGGCCTTGATGGCCACTGGTTCACCCGAGGAGAGATCAAAGGCCCGGAACACACGCGCAGTCGCACCAAAGCCGACCTCCTCTTGCAAGAGGTAGCGGTCTGCTAACAGCTGCAGGTCCATGCTCGTGGTGTGTGTGTGTGTCAAAGTGGATGTGGTCGGAGCTGCAAGCAAAAAAATGCTCACAACACCACGAACAAGGGAAGTAAACGGTATTTGTGAAAACGTAGAAAGGGTGGAAAAAAAATACCACTCGACACGAAACCGGAACTGTAATGCTATGGAGAGGAGGTGGTGGTGGGTGGTTGCCGCGAGTGGTTGTTGGATGAGTTTTGAGGGTGTGGTGTGGATATACCAAGTGATGATGACTGGTGTGCATGCATCCACAAAATATTGTGGGTGGAATGTGGGTTGATGGGTGTGGATTGGGGGGTTGGTGAGGTCACTCGAGGTGGATGAAGAACAAAAGCACATGAACAACACGAAGAAGAAAGATGAAGAAGGTACAGAAGGGGAAGATATGCAAGGACCGCAAGAAGGGGTGGAGGGGTGTGGGGGAAGCAGGGGTTTGTAAGCACGCGCGTGTCGAACACCCCCCCACCTTGCTTGCTTATACCCCTTCGGCACGTCTTGTTGGGGAGGTCGTGGTTTGGGTGGCTGGCTGCCTCCGGGTCTTGGGTGAAGAGAGTCGTCACAAACTCTCAAGTCCTTGTCTTCATGGAGCAAGGAGGGCACGACGAGGTGCTTTGACAGCTGTTGACTGAGTTGCCCCAGTGCCCAGCAAGCGACGAAGAGAGCCAGGCGCAGGCGATGTGTCTTCTTCATCTTGATGGCGCCGAGCTGCGCCGAGCTGCGCCGAGTGTGCCCGGTCCGCGTGCTTTTTGACGGGTGAGAATAGCTGATGATGACGATGAGGCGTGCAAGAGGGTTTGCTGATTCTGACATCTCCGTCATCCACACAGGCTCGCGTTCTTGCTTTCCTGTCCTTCTCCAGATCCAGGACATGATGATGTGAAGCAATCAATAATAGGGGTGGGTGGGTAAGGTGCAGTCCCGCGCCACCTCAATTCGAGACCTGACCTTGCCTCATCAGGGGTGTGACTCGGCCCGTCGAGCCTCGTCATAAAAAAAAACCCCCACGTACGTAAGTAATGATGAATGGTTCCGCCCACTCGACGCTTTGGTCAACGGCAAGGTGACCCACACCGCCAAGCGTAGGGCGGCCTGGTGTTGGCGTTGACCGTATCGCCTGCACTTCATCAACATTTAGCCAGAGTCAAAAATCCCACAGACCCATGATTTCTCACAAAACATCACAACTTGACGTTCTGACATTACAGCCATGCACCGTACGATTGCTCCTGACGTCATGGGTATCCTATTTTGAAACGGCGTGGTGGGGCTCCACCTTTTCAGATGAAATCCTTTCGATTACTTCCGACTGTGCGTCGATCGGTGCCTTTTCTTTCCCTCGTTTTGCAA
This sequence comes from Monosiga brevicollis MX1, assembly GCF_000002865.3. Taxonomy (NCBI): domain Eukaryota; class Choanoflagellata; order Craspedida; family Salpingoecidae; genus Monosiga; species Monosiga brevicollis. The sequence continues at coordinate 981,021 of NW_001865040.1, read as the reverse complement.
CAGCACCAAACCACACCAAAGTGAGTTTACGTGGTGTTAGTGCTGCGAGACTCTTCCAAGCGCTTGGCGCTCGCGCGTTTGACATGACTTTCGAGCCGACCACGCGTTCAAGGGGGTGGCGTTTGGGACGCCTAGCCATCTCTCATGAGCTTGCCCCACTACCCACCTGCCGTTGTACTGTTGATGTGGGATACCAAGTGGCTCCGTGATCTTGGGTGCCAAAGATTCTACCCAGGGTGGAAGGTATCTTTTGATTGACGACGTACCGTCGACACGTCATGCATTGCAGAGAAACCCCATGTTTTCGATGCTTTACTGCGGAAGCGGCAAGCGCGTGCCCGGTTTGGGGGCTTTGACCATCCCCGACTCGTACGGACAGTCTGTCGTGTCAGCGTACTTTGGCTGCTCCTGCACGATTGGCACCAACACCAACACCAAGTGGTGGGACATCAAGCTGCACAGGACTTGACAAGGCAAGCCCCATATGGAAACAGCAGCCAAAAAAAAAAGAAATCTGAGGCGCAACCGCCAAACGCGCATTGACGCCACGCATTGACTTCGGGAACGACCTTAAAGCTTGAGAAGACCCCTGCACCTGCCTTCTGCCCATCAGGAGCCATTAGTAACCAAAAGGATGGTTCGGGGCCCCCCAAAAAGATCATGCTTGGGAATGGCAACGTGCCTGGTGCCCACACCAGCCGCTCTTGCTTTGCCAGGCCATGAGCAACAATAAGCCGAACCTAGCTCAACCAATCACTTGCTCCTCCTCCCCGCCCCAACGTTCCAGCTGGAGCCGTAGCGTAGCCTGAAGCAACTTGGGCGGCGTATTTGAAGGTAAAAACGAAAACCAGGGCTTAAAACGCCGTCCACTAGCGTTTGACGCCTCTTGCATCCGTTGCGCGCCTGGTGGCACGCTGCAGGGCACACCGCCATTGTGACGCACAGGCTTGTGCGCAGGTTCCGTGCCAGCGGCACCATTGCCCAAGCTGATGGAAGTGAGCAACCGTACATTCCACGAGAAACCCAAAATATCCCACAAGACCCACAAGATGACCATTCATTCTTCTTGATCGTCAGAACGCTATGAATTTGACAGGTGAAACGGAAGAAACCCAATAACGTGCTCGATGGCCGTCCGTGCACCTGGCTCCGACCCCTTGTCGACTTGCCGAGCCTTACTCTGGCCCCAAGCTGAGACAACCTATTGGCTCGGCCTCAGGTCTGCTCCAACGGAAACGAGACGGAGATGGAGCCAGTCGCTGCCCAGTCGCCTTTCAATACAAACACGTAATAAAATAAAAGTGTGGGGTAAGAGGCTCGACAGATAGTAAGGACCCGGAAAGCACCAGAGCACACAAGAATGCCACAACGCCCGACGCGGCACGACAGTTGACTTGTCTAGTCAAGACACCAGCTCGAGCATCCCCTTCATTACCCCTTCTCCCTGATGACCCACACCAACTCAAGAAGAAGTGGTGGCCGCACCTCAGCACGAGCGGGCAGGTCGGGGGGTTTTGTTTTGGTTGGGTAGAGAGGGGAAAACAAGGGGGGCACGAGGGTGTGCACGACCAGCCCAGCCCGAGTGACAGACAACTGGTCATGGTGGCCGTCAACGTCCAACACCGTGCAGCCAGGCTGCGCGCTCAACTCACCGGCGGTATTAAAGGCGATGGAGATGCGCGCAAGATCAACATTGCTGCTGGCCACGACTTGATGCGGCAGCCACGAAGGAAAAAGGATCAAGTCGCCCACCTCAGGCTGGATGGTCACCACTCCATCAAAGGGGGGCAATGGTCCCCTACATCAACGACAAAAGCATCGGTCATGACTGTTTGTCTCAGACCACACGCGGCACACGGCAGGCGCAGCACCCAACGACCCTCGCTCCAAGTGTGCTCCGCACCAACCGGGGATCATGAAACTGAAGAGGCCCCGCTCCCTCTGGCACCTGCAAGTAAAGCACGCCGGACACAAGATGGTTTGGATGGGTATGCAGCGCATGGCTGTTACAAGCCCGCAAATATGTTGCCCAAGCGTGGAGTGTTCGGTTCCGGCTCGCAATTTCAGTCTACGCATTCATACCAACACGTCAATAACTGAACAGGTCGAACAAGGGCACGCAAAGCGCGGCAAATTCAGAGAACACTTTATTAAGGGGCAACACCAGACAACGCACGCCCCCTTTGGGGGGAAGCACCCCGGTCTCATCACAGGGGACGCGACACACCTCGTGCATGCCGACTTGATTCAGAAAGACGTCCGTCATGAAATTGAACCATGATTCCAACTTGCGGATACCATGGCTACTTCGCCGCATGCCAGCCCAACCACCTTGGCTTTGCCACTGGAAGAAAGCTTCATTGATGCCCTCCCTACGCATTGGGTGTGACGATTGGTTCATTAGTCTTCCGGGACAAGGGCGCGCGTTCTTCCCAGATTCAGACAAGCTCAACAGGTGCTGGCTGGTTGGTCACGCACCGAGTATATGATACTTCGGGCAGCGTTGGATTGGCCGCACGAAACGCAGCAAAACTCTCTTCAATGCTAGCCGCAACAGACTGGAGTAGGTCATGCGCCCCTGGCTCAAAATTGGCAAAGTTGACGCTGCCCAAAAGAACACAGTAGAGTAAATCAAGTGAGTGTACCAGCCAGCAAGACACGCTTCATCTCGTTGCGTACGCAGCATGTGCCATGTCTTGCCACACGCACCGATAAATCGGTGTCTGCCACTCCATTCGCATGACACCAAAGGGGGGCAGCTGCGCCCCATCTCCTCGATCTGAGCCACGCCACGATGACACACCCAACGTGAGGCCCAGCCGCACCAGTGTCACAAGCAGGCCAATTGCCGCACGCCAGAACGCCATCGCTCCCCTCCCCGCAGCTGACCAGCCTGACAAAACTGACCATTGCCAAGAGGCTTCCCCTGCCAGTTGAAATCAACCACCTCACGATCCGCCGTAGCGGGTGGGGAGGTCAGGAGAGACCGATCAATGTGCACCGCCACGATGGCAGCTGCAGCTGCCACAATTGCATAGTCAAGTATGCGCTGCATCCCCACCACCGACAACTCCTCCCGAGATATGGCTGACGGATCTCCTCGGCCCTGTTGTACAGCTGACCCCAGTGCCACAGACACCCCACAAGTTGAGTTTTTTGAACGTGTAAAAAAAAAACCGAAAAAATCCTCGTAAGAGATACAGTGAAAATTGACACACTTTCTCTTGGACACTTGCTCTCTCTCTCTCTCTCTCTCTCTCTCTCTCTCTCTCTCTCTCTCTCTCTCTCTCTCTCTCTCTCTCTCTCTCTCTCTCTCTCTCTCCGTGTGCCTCAGCGACATTGACCAGCCGCCGCGGCAGTAAAGGGATCATCGGGGAAACCGTCGTGGCTTTCGGCCACATCAAAGAGGGTATTCATGTGTGTGTGTAAAGGCGTGTGAGGGTGTGTGCAAGTGTGTGCGTGCCGACTTGTGCTCGAGTGCGGAATCTGGCCGCTCCATCTCAGACCAAGCAGGATGGCCACCACCGGCTTGAGCCATGGCAGTGGCAGTTTGTCCAACTATCACTCCTACCGTCTCTGGGTGCATGACACGGATGGCAACGAGCACGCGCCTGATGTCATGTGCACCTTTCAGCCCTCCACGATTTACATCCTGTTCGTTCCATGCCCCCACGCAAAGCTGCCAGCGGTGTGCGACTGGTCGGTCTTGGCCCGCTGACATGCTCTTGGCCGCCGACACCCATCTGCAAACAATCTTAGGGAGATTTGGTGGATCTGCACCAACCCTCATCGCAACTGGATTGCCATATCGTTGTTAAGGTGAACAAACTCGAGCACGCCCGGTGTTTGTGATGTTCACCTTATCCTCATGGCTTGAGACCGCCTCTTGTCCGTGTCTGCACATAGATTCCCACGCAAAAGGAGCAGCTCAGCCTGGCATCGGGGGGACAGATCAGTCTGCATGGCAGCATCGCTTCTGTACGGATCGACACTGTGTGCGTTGGGCAGCTGTACTCGACTGTCGCCGTATCCATCACCCGCCTGTCCTCTTGCCTTGTGCGCGTGTTTCTCTGGCTAGCTCTTCAAGCTGGACAATTTGCGTGAGGTTCATGTTGTTAAGGTCGCGCCCGAAGCCGTGGCTCTTGACGTCGTCGAAATTACCTTTCGGGGTTAGTCTAGGTCTTGCACCCGGACTGGCAATCTGTTGCCTCGAACGCTTGCAGCAATCTGCTCACAACGACTGTTACCTCACTAGGCCAATACATCGGGCGAAACGACATGTTTCGTCTCACCTCCAGCCTCAAACAACAGTGCCTCTACGTTGGGCGATCTGTGCAAGTGGGCGGCATTCGTTGCCAGATCAGCCAGCTGTGGCTCAAGAGCAACGGCAAGGAGGTAGTCTCGCCAACGCCACTGCACTTATCCATCGCTGCTGGAGATCCTCATGATCGTCTCCTTCCGCCACCCCCGCCACCCCCATTCATCACATATCTATTGGGATCGGCACCCTCCCTACAGGTCGCGAGCGGCTACGCCACGGCCAGCACCAAAGTGGTGTATCGATCCAGTGCATGCCAAATTCACATGCTCATTCAAATGTCAGCCGGTCAGTTGCCTCGAGCTTCTCGGCCCCAGTTGCTCCTCATGTTCTTGCACGCTCATGTTCTTCTCGCACACAATCATGGGCGATTGACATCGGATGGCTTTGCGACAATGAACGGGTGGATTTTGCTACTGCGCCTGCCACTGTTCCGTCCTATCCATATCCTTGCCTATCGTTACACGCAGAAATGCAAGAATTCGATTGGAGTGGGGATCAGTACATTGAACGCACCTTTCGCTTTTTATCCGACCTCTTTGGGCAATGGCGCGACCATAAAACTGCGCATCAACTCTCAGTGACCCTCTTTGCGCGCATTCTCTACGACGAAACGGATGTGGATGCCTTCCCGCCGCACATCCAACGTACGTGCCAGTCAGCTGCTCCACAGGACACTCCATTCTCTATCTGCGACCCTCGCTCCTGCACCGGCTCGAGCACAGGCCAACAGGCGGCAGCTCGTGCGCGCTTTCTGGTAGTCTACCTATCCTCGCGACTTACACTCACGAGCTTCATCGTGTGCGATTGCAGAGCGCTTGCAACGTACATGCACCGGGCGATTATGCCAAGACTTATACCAGGTGATTCTGCAGAACGAAGTCGGCGTCGATCTTCTTCTGCAACTCACGACCATTCGAGGTTACCTCAACAATTTTCTTGACAAGATCGAACTACTCGAGTGCGTACATCGATCTCACAAAGTCACGGTGGCTATCACCTGTCGGTTCTTGTGCAAAGCTTTGGCTCGCGACTTATTCTCAGCGCCTATCCTTGCCTCTGCTGCCGCTATCCTCGGGTCATGTCACCCTTCACAGAACTTCAATGCCACGCGGCCACTTGAGCCGCGCCTTGCATGGTAACGTGCTTGAGGCTGTCAATCTCTCTCTCAACGTGTTTGATCGACATCACCTGGATCGCGTCTTTCAACGCACTGGACTCGGCGTTCTCATCATCTCCCCAGGCGGCGGGCTGTTCGAGGTGCGCTCCACTTGCAAATCGCTGCAATGGCAGGTGCAACACGTTCTTTGTCTTGGCACTTTCTCCATATCCTAGACGTGATGTGTGTGGACTTTTTTTTTCTTTTTCTCCCCTCCCCCGTGTGGCTCGGTGCTCCACCCCCCATGACATTGCAATGTCAATGATGGGCGGACGCTGCTTTTCATCACACCCATCTTTGCCACTCCTTAGTCGTCACCCGAGCTGCTCAAGCTATCCCAGCAGCGTATTTGCGACAACGGCATTGGTTGTGACCTCGTGTGCCTGGCTGAGCGACGCGCCCACGATGCTGTCATCTTCCGCTGGCAAGCCCGGGACGATACCGCAGAGCATCGGTCACCCCACGCCTCCACCCGCCTGACCCCCATGGTCAGCAGTAGCAGCTTACCCGGCTGGACTGGCAGTGATACGGGCGAGAGCGTCTTTTCACCCCTTGTCGATCGTCGACGCCACGGAGGTGACCACCCTTACTTTTATGCGCGCCCAACCTGGATCCACACCTTCTTGTACGACCAAGACTTTATTCTTCGTGAGGCCCTCACTCCACAATGGCAAGAGGAACCACATGTGCCGGCGCGCTTCATGGAGACGTCGGCCGTCTTCAGCGCCGAAGAAGGTCAACGCTGGCGTATTGCGCCCGCACCGCGCCATGAAACCACTCCAGAAACTCTTGCAGAAATGGAAGAGCACGATCGCCTCATCTGGCTCACTGCCGAGGATGCCATGTCGTCAACCCGTGAGAACCAAGTCAACGATGGGACTCAAGCCTTACGTGCACTGAACGACGGGCGTAGTGTGAGCATTGGTCGGGACAACAGTCTTGTGCGGGAAATGGCACAGCGCGTACGTTTACTACCCTTGTCTTCCTGCTTCGGCTCATGTGTTAAGTATCATACCTGACTCGTGTCTTTCAACCTGGCAGGCTTCTCGCCATGCAAGCAAAGGATCCTTTGTTCCTTCTCAGGCAACCCTTCAAGCTGCCAATTCCCCACTAGTCCGTGACGCACCTACCACGGCATTGGGTGCTGCCACTGCGGACAAACTCGCTTCCACATCGAGTAAGCTTGTGTACATAGCCTCTTCTCCATATGGCGCTGCCTTTTGCGTGAATCTTTGCGCGAGTGTTGCTAGTCATCCTCACAGTCGATCGTTTGCACAAAGGCGATACAGTCAAAGATGCAGCCTCACCGCCTACCAGCGAAAAGTCTGTGCGTGATCTCATCACCGACCCCGCAGCGACCATGGCCTTGGAAATCCCGCCGCCCGAGCAAGCGTTGGTGACTCGCGCTCCGAACTTGAGGGGCACAACGGGTGAGGCCAACATGAAATCAGCACACAAGTGGCAGCTGTTGCCTTGGCTAGCTATTGCCAGGACTCGTGGTCTTCTTATAGTAGATTGTCACCCGCCACGGGCCTCACTGATTGCCGGATCTGCAGTTCCACCCTCGTACACAGTAGGGGCATCGCTGAGTGAATCGCCCATTGACCCAAGCTTGCTTCACAACGCCGGCGTGCGTCGCATGGCACGCGCATGGCGCCGCTATGCCGTCAAGGACAACTTGTTGGTGCGTGTGTGTGTGTGTGTGCAAGTATACGGCCATGTTGTTTCATGACACTCTCGACTCAACCCCCTACTGTTTCTTGTGAATCCATTACTTATTCGTAGTTGTCGGAACAGGAGCGCCGGGCCTGCGATCGGTTGAGTGGACACCCCTTGGTCAATCCATACCTTTTGCGTGATGCATACAACGAGTTTGTGGGTGGCAATCACAACTGGAAACACGTGTTTCCCCCCGCCTACTTGAACTCGAGCACGCCTTTTGGTGAGGGCAGCAGCCTCCATGCTATTCGGTTTCAGTGATGAGCCTTCACCCACCTGCGTTGTTCCTGGGTTGCAGTCGCTGATGGGGTTGATGCATAGTGCGAATACTAACCCCGCGTGATTGTGCAGGCCCACCATGGAAGAGCATTTGCCGACCAGCCTGCCTGCCGCTCACCACGGACCAACTGCCAAGTGAAGGTAAGCCGCGCTTCCGATCTTTGTACCACTATTGGAATAGCGAAGCATTTGAATTTGCACCTGCATGTTGCTCACCCCAAGCTTCTCTGTCGGCATGTGCGATGTGTGGCGATGGTAGTCGAGCTGACGGAAACGCATCGCGTTGTGAGCCACTACAAACTCAACGCTGTCAGTCATTGGGATGGCCGGCCAGGACCAGCCGGTAAGCCCGACCTCCCCTCTGCTCTGATTGCTGGGGTGTCTGGATAGGCGATTCCGTAGAGTGGGCATTCATTCGACTTGATACGAGTGTTGCTGGACTCACCCATCAACGCTTTCATTGACAGGCAATGCCACCATGATGCGGCAGCTGTTTGTGCTCCTCCAAGCGCAGCGTATGGCACAAGGATTTCAGCTTTGTGTGTCGCGGAGCCGACGAGGTGGACGAGGGGGTGTGTTGGAGGAATCATCTGATCGATCGCAAACCGATTCGCGGTCTGCAGCCATGGCTCGCGCGTCTGCGCCGACGAACAATCGTGTCAAGTCAAGCAACTCCAACGTTCTACCCGATGTCTTGTACATGCCCCTGAATGCCGTGGCCAGCGTCGACAGCCCTGAGTCCGACTTGGACGTTGCTCATTGGATGTCTTTTGGGAGCCACTTTCACAAGCTCGAATACAAGCAACACGAGAATGCCGTGTTTGTGGACATTTATCGGTTCGAGCTCTGCGTGTTTTCACCTCATTGGGGGCTGCAAGCCTGGTTCGCCTACCACCGCTGCCTGACTGCCTCGTGGTGTGCGCAACCTTGCAAATAGTCCCTTGGATCACTTACACCCACGGCCGTTGTCCTATTCCTACGGTCTCATCCCGTATCGACGCTCCGACGTATGTGTACCATTATTGCCCATTCTGCTTTTTTTTTTTTTTAATTTTTTTAATTTTTTTATTTTTTTATTTTTTTATTTTTTTTACTTATACTTCTCTGCGATACTGGCCTGCGGGAAACAAGCTTACTTCTGTGTGTAACCAATCCACAGGCCATTGCTATGGAAACCAAGTTTAGCCCCTCGGCATTGGATGGGTACAACTGGTGCGTGGCTGTTGCCAAAGCTTGGGGGTTATTTATCCACCCCTTGCGTTGTACCGTATCATGATACAATCATTCGACCTACTGCCTGTGTCATAGGAATGCCGCGGATAATCTCGTGTCGAATCGTGAGGTGGCGACGGAGCCATTGTCTTCCAATGAAATTGACTCGCTTCGCTTTTGGCGCGTGCGCTTTGGCGTTGTGCCAGCCCATCGTTTCATGACAGTGGCCGAGGCCGTGAGCAACTTTGGCCGTTTTCTTGAGGATGTGCATCGCGTTCTCAAGCCCTATCGGGTCGGTCTCTACCTCTGCTTTGTCGTTGCCCTCTGTGTGTATGTGTGTGTGTGTGTGTGTGTGTGTGTATGTGCATGCATGCGGCAAGAAGTACACGTGTGTAGTGCTTTTGTTTCATCAAACCTCACGCAGTGGTTTTGTCCTGCCTGCGCAGCCAGGCAAATCCGGTAGCTTGGAGGCGGTGCCGCTGCAATTTGGGCCCCTAACGTCGGACAGTTCGGCTGAGCCCGTGCAAGTAGGGGCTTTTGCAGTAACATCCATGGTGGAGCCCACAGACGAGCGCTGCCTGAGCGACCTGCAGCCAAGCCAAGTTGCTGCTGCCTCTGATAAGTAAGCCATGCCCTTGGTGTTGTCACGACCGAGTGCATGGCATCCCGTGCGCTGACCGGCGGTTGGCGGGTGCAGACATGTTCTCGCACAAGTAACTTGGCTCAACGTGGATCCCAAGGGCATCAGCGGTCGTGATGAATGGGCTGGTCTTTACGCGGATACGTAAGTGCTCTTGTGCTTGTGGTGAGGATGCCTGATGATTTGGTGTAATTAGTGGGCACAGCTTACCGAAAGATTGCAACTCTTCAGCACATTCCACCCCCATCGTGTGTTTCACTTTGAATGCCAGTGGCTTGTCGCCACGGCCTGCGTGATTCAAGATATCTTTGCGCGCATCATCAAACGTGCTGTAAGGCTTTTTTTTAGCTCCCCGTTCACTGCCACTTCTTCTCGGCACAACATGTGGACACATTGAGTGCCCTCGGATCTCGTTCTAGCTCCGAACAGTTTTGCTTTGCAGCACTCATCACCTTGGTCTGCCTGGGCGTGTTGTTCAATACACGATCGGTACATCTCAGGAGGCGCGGAGTATGCTCTGTGTTCAAATGCCCATTGCCCAATTGGCAGCTTCCCGGAGTTTGTCAGACCCACTGCGTGCCCCGCTCGTCCTCCCTTTAGCCGTGTCCATGGACACGCCAGAGCGGTTCGTGGCCCCAAGAAACGATCTGCCCCGGCCGACAATGGTAACCGTGTGCTGGCCCGAGGGCACAGCTTGTGTGAACAGCGCCTGAAGGATTTTGGTTTGTGCTCTGTAGGCAACGTGTTGTGCTCGAAGCCCTGGAGGATGCCTTTGACCTGATCCTGGATGTGCGACATGACGAGGTGGTGCGTGGGTGTGGGATGCGTTATTCCCTGTGGCTCGTTCGTGCTGCATTGTCGCTTACATAAAGCCATCATGTTCTATGATGCCTCTCCTTGGCGCAGCAACTGGCGGAGCTGGACGTGGGGCCGCGTCAGCGACCTGCGGTCTTGGCACGCCAATATTTGCACCGGTCTGGCAGCTGCTTTATCCAATGGCTACCCGAGCAAAACTCGGTCGCTTTCGTCAGCAATCACCTCAGTGGTGGTGAGTGCTGTTTCGTCCCTCCTACGCCTGCCAAGCAGAGCTCGTTACGCCCTGGCTGTAGTGTTTCTTTTGTTGTCGTTCTTGTCACACGCGCGGCGAGCTGACGTTGCGCTGCCTCCGTTCATAGCTTCAACGACGGCCAAGCTGCGCATCACGGGACGCCACGCAGCGGCCTGGCATGCCTGGGCCGAGCATCTTGCAACCATCAGCTCGGAAGTGCCAGTCATCGCGCGCTTAGTGCAGCTCTCCCGGTATGACTCGCACCTTTGCTGCTATTGTGGCGTTGATGAGGCGTTGTAGGCACGGGATCATCTCACCGTCGACTCGGGGGCGCTCATTTGCATCAAAGGGATCCTGGGGCCATTGAGGCTTTGCTGCAGGCACACACGTCGGGCGCCGACGGCTGGTTGCACATTATGAGGTGGTGGGCTACCTTGGACGTGGGTTCAGGTGCCTTGTACCACCAAGGACTACACGTGCCCATTTCTGAGAAGCGTCGGGTGCAAGCGGCCCATGAAGCGGTCTGCCGACTACTGCAAGACTCTTCTTGATTGGACATTCACGCATTGTGTGCACGAAAAGACTTTGAAAGCTTTGTGTCAGTGTCGTGACGACCCAGAAACCCAAATGAGCAAATCGAGACGGGACATTAGTCGAAGACAAGAGTCAATTGCGGGAGCAGCTGGTAAAAAGCCCAAGCACAGAAACAATGAACAAAGAAGTTAAGCTTCGCCAACGCGCAGCCCGCATGACGGGAGCTTCACAACATTGAGAGCCCGAACGACAAAGCCGTAACGCAAGCGGCTGAACCGGAAGCCCATGCTCATTGACACGTCATCGGTTCGTGCTTTCAAAGCAGAAAAGAAAGAGAAAAGAAAAGGGAAAAGAATATTCCGACCATACAAAGTCACCTAGCTCGTTTTGAGAGCGTCACGCACGGGCGTAGAAACAAGACAAAGATAGCCATATGCTTCAAGCGCTAGCGGACGCCATGAAAAAGCGAGAAAAACATAAACAAAAGAACACCCAAGCATTCGCCAAAGTTGAAAAAAACGCATTGATGTGTGTCCATATTACGCTCTTCATTTTTTGTGTACCAAGCCACGACTGAGACAGCAGCGACCCCAATCTTCGATGCAGGCGAAAAAAGATGGGATGCGACTGTTCAGCGCACGCACAAAGTGCACAGGCTTAAGCGCACTGGTTTTTGTCGGTGTCGTAGCACTGGCCAGTGGGGCAGCAGGGGTTGTAGCAAGAGGCATGGCAGTCACCCTTGCTGGCCTTGGTGTTAAGGATGAGAGCAACAATGAGACCGTAGAGACCAAGGACCTCAGCGAAAATGAGAATCAGAATCATGCCGACGAAGAGCTGTTGGTCGAGAAGGGGCAAAGAAAGACGACGAAGGCAATGAATGAGCGTCATCGCGTGCCAAGGAAGGGAGGCAGCGTCCAAAGCATCAAAAGAGCGAGAGTCCAACAAAGTATAACGAGGGGAGCAAAAAAACAAACCTTGGGTTGCTGAGCGGTACCACGGACACCAGAGTCACCAACAATACCAATGGCGAAACCAGCGGCAAGACCGGAGATACCGACGGCGAGACCGGCACCAAGGTGGATGAAGCCGCTAGAGAAAGTTGATACGGAGCACAAGAACAAAAGCAAGTGACCACGTGAGTTGTGAAAAAAAAAAAAAAAAAAAAAAAAAAAAAAAAAGGGACCATTCGTTTTTCCTAACAAGTGGTTGATCACATACTTGAACAGAGGGTAGTCAGTGCCAATGTTGTTGGCAATGAGGACGGACACGACGAGACCGTAAATGGCAATGATACCAGCCATGACGACGGGAATGATGCTCTTCATGATAAGCTCGGGGCGCATGACGGACATGGCAGCGATACCGGTGCCCGACTTGGCGGTACCGTAAGCAGCACCAAGAGCTGTAACAAGTTGTACAGAATAATAAGCAATGAGGATGTTCCGTCACACAACTTTGACCCGACTCCAGGCTGCCGACAATCATGATCCCATGGAAGCGTGACACACGACAGACACAAGAGCGACAAAGTGGCAAAAGCCAGCCAGGGCGAGTGCCAAGTTCGCTCGCGTCTAACATCCCCTGAGGAGCGTCAAAATCTCCTCGACCCTGTTCGGACCACCACTTCCTGGTGCCAAGGTATTCATCCCCAGACATGCCCGAGAGTGGTATACACCACCAGAACAGAACAGAACAGGCAAGCTCGGGACGAGCGAGTTTTATCTTGTATTGCGGTAAACGAGCAGCTGTACGTACCGCTGAAGACCATGGCGGCGGAGGCACCCATGACGCCGAAGAACGACGAGTAGATGGGGCACATCAGACCCTCAGGGGTCGTGTCGAAGATGTTCATGGTCGAGGCATCGCAATAGGTAGCCGACATGGTGCTGGTCTGTGTGTTTGACAAAGTGTCGAACCGGAAGAAAGGGCAATAGAAGCTGCGAGTCGAACAAAAAATGCAAGTTGACTTTATCAGTTGGCGGCGCGAGCTACAACCACACTTGGAAAAATAACAAAACCAGCAGCAGTCCACCACGCCTTCACCCCAACCAGGAGGAGGGAAAGAATATGGCGGCGTGGCGGGCTCATAACGACAGAGACAGGACACGAAGGACAACAACCACTCGAGGGGAGCCGGCGAGAGAGCGAGAGAGCGAGAGAGCGAGAGAGCGAGAGAGCGAGAGGGATGACGGTACCGGCTGGAGGAAGGGAATGCCGCTTTGGACCGTATCGCTCTCAACTCGTGGTGGTGGAGAGAGAGGAGAGAGGGTGATAGTGATACACTGGTACCGCGGGTGTACGCTGTAGTGGTTAGTGTGTGTGTGTGTGAAGGATTTTGGAGAGGGGACTACAAAAGGTGTGGTGGTGGTGGTGGTGGTGTGTTGGGGGTCAAGGTCACGCCTGCCTGGCTTAAGCTCTTGGGCGAGTGGAAAATTATGGGTCTGGAAAAAAACCCCATTGGAGGAAGGAAGGGGATCGTCACTGTTGCTGTTGCTGTTGAAGCAAATTTGGAGGTGCAATAAAACAAAAGGGGCTGAAGACGTACACACGTAACGTGCTGTGCCCATGTGGACGCCATGGAGGCTTTTCCGCCTGATGATGACAATATGACGCCCAAAAAGCATGACGCTGTTACACTGAATTTAATTCAAAGTGTGCTATACCGTTACAGTATACCCGACGTTTCAAGGCCCCAGCTGTTCGTGTTGTGTGCGGCTTCAAAGCCAATTCTATAAATAGCGTATTTATGAAAACTTGATTGTTTTTCTGCCCATTCCCTGCCCCCCCTTGATGTCAGCTTTTTTTTTTTTTTTTTTTTTTTTTTTCTGCGCGATACGCAAAAGGGTGCTTGATTCCAATCATAGGTCAGATCGCGAACCAGCGAACAACGCTGCACCCACACAACGCACACGACGCTCGACTCAAGCAATAGCGGGCACCCTCATCTCCTCTAGCCCCTTTGATACCATCTTGAACTTGGTCCCGTTCCGCCACCATGCCACACGAGGCTGAGCACCAGGATTCCGAAGCCATGAAGCTTCTCAAGCAGCGGCTCGGTGGGCTGGAGACGGAGGAAGGCCGGACCAAGGTGAGGCCAGAGCCCTGCCTGCTGAAACGCCTCACCAATCACCATGGTGGGTGAGCTTCTCTACCCCTCTTCCTCGTTGCAAAGGCTCACGCGCGTTCTTTCAGGGCCTCGAATTCAAGCCCCAGCCCACGGATTGCTTCGTGGTGACCACCCCCAAAGCCGGTATGGCAGGCGGTCGTCCTCCCTCAGTCACTCTCAAGGACCACCTGGATTGCTGTCGTCGCGATTTCAATCTGATCCTTCGCCTTGGTTGGAAACCCACCGTGGCATAGGAACGACATGGATGCAGCAGATCTGCCATCAACTGCGCACGGGCGGCTCGATGGACTTTGATGAGATTAGTGAGGTGGTGCCCTGGATCGAGCTGGCCCACGACCTGGATCACCCCCTTGACGCTCCCCAGGTGGCGGCGCCGCGCGTCTACAAAACACATTGCTGGTACGACCACTGTCCCAAGGGTGGTAAATACATCGTTGTGGTGCGTCATCCCGAGGACGTGGCGCTCTCTTTTTTCAACTTTTTCCAGGGCTGGTATTTCGAGCCCGGCGAGATCGATATCACCACCTTCTTGCGTGAATTCTGGCTGAAGCGCGGCGAGCCGGCGTCTCGAATGCAAAACGCCAGCTACCACCACCATCTCACCAGCTGGTACCACCACCGCCTGGACGACAATGTTTTGTGGGTGTTTTTCGAGGACATGAAAGAGCATCTTGAGGAGACCGTGCGCCGGGTGGACCGATTTCTGGGCCTTCACTCCCCCGACGACGTCATTCAGACCGCCGTTGAGCATTCCTCCTTTGCTTTTATGAAGACTCACGAATCGCAGTTTGATGAGCACATTACCAAACGTAAGCGAAACCCAGCCTGCGGTTTGCCTGTTGAGGCAGGACTCGGCGGCGGTAAGGTGAATCAGGGCCAAGTAGGGGCTGCCAAGGCTGCCATCCCCTCGGATGTTCTGTCCGATATTCGCGACAAGTGGGCCAAAGTCGTTACGCCCGTCACGGGCCATGCCGATTATGCCACTTTTCGCGCTGGTATGCGCGAGGAACTAGTCGCAGCCGGCCGTTGGTAGCTAGACCTGAGCGCATCGCAATTTTATTCAACCTCTGTGTGTGTGTGTGTGTGTGTGTGTGTGTGTGTGTGTGTGTGTGTGTGTGTGTGTGTGTGTGTGTGTGTGTGTGTGTGTGTGTGTGTGTGTGTGTGTGTGTGTGTGAGTGAGTGATTCCTTTTGCTTTTGATCTTTCGCACACCTCCATATAAGTCATCGGGCAGCACGGGTGAATTTATCAACGACACATAACGACACATGGAGAACAATAGGTCGGTTATCCTGGAACCGGGAAACCATACAAGACAAGGGATCCGTGAGACACTGTACTGGTCATTTGGGATCTGAGATGGACTAGTCGAGAAAGAGCATGAACAGCAGTAAGAAGAAGAAGAAGAAGAAGAAGATAAAAAATCAAACGAAAGAAAAAGCAAACAAACAAACCAGTCCAAGCGTCAACACACAAACACATGTCAGAGAATCAACTTGCACAAAACGAGACAGAAAAGAGGCTGGTTGTCGTGACGCCGGCCCTCCGACAAACGTGAGGGAAAGCTGCGGCGCCTTGTCAAAAGTCGTCGCCATCCAAAACTAGGGTGGCTGCCAGGGCATCCAGGTCCAGGTCCTCAAAATCATCATCCATTGCGCCATTGGACGATTGTTGATGAGCGCTGGGTGAACCGCCCACCTGCCACGAAGCATCTCGAAGGGATTTGGGTACACCCATGGTCTTGAGTTGTGAGTATGCATCGGTTTTTGGTGCCACGGCAGCCGATGACTGCCCAGACCGCAGCTCATCCACCGTGGCGTACTCGGCCATGATGGCGACGGGCGCCGATGTACTACCCGCTGGAGTTGCGCGGTGAGTCGCCGGTTGTACCGGCTGGCGCGACGGCTGCTGGGGGGAGCTCGAGGCCGAGCTCGGCTGAGATAGGGGAGCAGGCTGTGGCGCCGTGGTAGGTGACGCTGAATGTGTGGTGATGGTGGGTTTGCGCGTACGGTTAATTTGCGGCGGCTTCGTCTCGGTGGCTGCCGGGAGGCGCGGCGCCGGGCTTGCCGTGGGATTGGGCTGATGCCGAAGAGATCGCGTGGCTTCGTAAGCCTTGCGTGCGCTCACCACGTCAATAACCTCATATTCGTCTGCCTGAAGAACAGCTTGCGTGGTCTGAGCCTTGGGGTCTTTGAATTCAATCTCCTCGTATTCATGCTTGGGCCCGGACCAAGGCATTTCCATTTCGTCGTATGCGTTGCGTTTGGGCTTGCCTGGAGCAAGCACGGGTGCAGGCGCGGGTGGCGCCACTTGAAGTTTGACGGTGAACCCTGGTACCACTTGTTGCGCTAGATAGTCGAGGAGCTCATCCATGGTCTGAAAGAAGGATTTAACATCCATGATGTAAAAGCCACGGCTGGTGGCCCACACCATGTTGTGCCCCATCTGCGTCGCCTGTGGCTGACCATACACGAAGGTGATGACATATCTGATCCCAACACAGTCAAAGAAAAAAGGTGCAAGGTAAGTCGATTGGGCGCCGTGAGTGCTCACCGCGACTCGTCGTTGCTCAACAGCAAGTGACACAAGTCCAGAGGGGGGCGGGGCAACAGCTCAGCGGGTGGATGACTGACTTACCGGCCTTGCTGCTTGGTGGTATCGCGCACCACGAAATCACCAACGACTGTACCACGCGAGGCCAGCAGCTGTTCAGCTTGCTGTCGTGAAATGTTGCCCTTGTAGTGCCGATCCATGGTGATCGGGGCCGGTGATTGCGAAGAGCAAAGGTCAGAATACCCTGGTTTGTGGGCAGGTCCTGCTTTGGAGTGAAGTCCAGCACACGCTATCGCCAGCACGATGTTGTTGAAGCATGCACCAAAAAAAGAGCGGCTTCAATCAGAAGGAAGCAAAGGGGTGTACAGCGCTGAAGGCAGTGACGAAGGCCGGCACGAGCACAGCCCTCACCCTGCCCAACCGGCGCCGTTTTGTACCAGCTCCCTGCAGGGGCTTTGTTTCCAAAACAAAGTCAATCACAATTGATCCAAACTCGACAGAAGCGTGGAACCTTGCGTCGCCCTGGCCGTCAGCTCTGACTCCTCTCCACCTCCCACCTCCTTGTTGCCTCGGCACCAATCGATTGATCTCAACGACGTCCGCGCTGCCTTTCGAGTCAATCACACGAGCAAACTGTGTGTGTGTGTGTGTGTGTGTGTGTGTGTGTGTGTGTGTGTGTGTGTGTGTGTGTGTGTGTGTGTGTGTGTGTGTGTGTGTGTTTTTCTGTGGAATGAACGAATAAGCTGACAATACTGTCAGATGAAATTGTCAGCTTATCACGCACATTTGGGAGTGTGTGTGTTTGTGTGTTGGTCGCACACGTGTGTGTGTGTCTCTCTCTCTGATTCGCTCCCTCTGCCTTTTTTTTGCGCACGCAGGTCGATCAGTATCTGCGGTGATCTTGGTGGTTGCCGTTCTTCTTCTCCTCCTCCTCCTCCTCCTCCTCCTTCTTCTTCTCCTTTCGCGAGCTCGGCTGCACGAGTGCGAGCCAAGGGCCCGGCGAAAAGTGATTGGCGATACAGGTGCCAACAGGTTGCCTTTCTTGCCCGTTCGCGTCGCTCGACAGGCACGCTCTCGCTTCCTTCCAAAGAGCCTGATTACACAGGTTCTTGCACGTTGAGTAACTTGCCAACCAGAGCTTGCTTCTTCTCCGCCAGCATGCCCAAGCCTTCCACGACACCCAAAGCACGCGCTGGCAAGCGCACCGGCGCCAAGCGTGCCATGACCAAGCTGCAAGAGGCCGCCGGCGTGACCAACACCACCGAGAAGCCCGTCGCCGAAGAACCTAAGGACTTGGCACTTGACACCAAGACTGAGCAGATTATGCTGCGCAAGATTTCGTCCGCCAAGCGGGTTAGTTTCTTCGAGATCAAACAGCTTAACGTTGCATATGGGCCCCCAAAACTTTTTTTTTTGAGCGTTGATCTGTCTCGACAAGGCGAAAATCACATCGCTCACCTGCTTGGCATTGACGCCCGTGCTTTTCTCATTCACATGTTATTGTCTGTGACTTTGCCTCAGAACACGCGAGTCAAGGCTTCCGTCAAGCCCGAGGCTGAAAAGCGCGGCGTCGTGTACATCGGCCACATTCCATTTGGTTTTTACGAGCAACAGATGCGCAGCTACTTTGCCCAGTTTGGCTCTGTAACTCGTGTGCGCGTTTCTCGTTCACCCAAGGTCTGCTTCTTCGTCTCTCTGGCTTCAATGAGCAAGCAGGCCGCCCACGATCCTTCTCACACAGCCCAGGTCCGCAATTCACTCAACACCCACCCTGCCCTGCTTCCCCATGCCGACGCCAGACCGGCCGCCCTCGTGGCTATGCCTTTGTGGAGTTTCTCGAGCCTGAAGTCGCTGAAATTGTCGCTGAAACGATGAACAACTACCTGCTGTTCGACCGTCTCCTTGTTTGTACGTCGTCATCCTCCTTCTGCTCAAAGCTCGAGCCCATTCGTTTGCTGTTTGGAATGGCTGCACTCACGACCACTTTTAACAATCCTTGTTCAGGCACCGTCGTTCCACCGGAAAAGGTGCCACCCAAACTTTTCAAGCAGACACGTCGCATGAACACGCGTCGCATGGATGCTCGAAAGCGCAATGCTGTACGCTTCGAAGTGCACACCTCCTTTGTTCATAAACGTCAAGCCTTGCTCATTCCATTTGATTTGTTCATCAGACGCGCACGGAAGAAGGCCGCCAAGCCCGCCAGAGTCGCTTGCGCGCAGCCATGCATAAGCGAAACCAGGAGCTGGCCGAGGCTGGTTTTGACTACAGTTTTGAGCTCGTGCGTCCACTTATCGTGATTCTAGTCGTACCTGAGTCGCCTTTTCTTTTCAGTGACAACTTGTGCTCATCCGTGCCTCAACCTTATTGCCTCCATCATGGCAGCCTACCAAGCGCAGTAAGTCGGTCGATGGATCAGAAACCACGGCTTCTCCTGCCAAGGCCAAGGCCACCACTCCCTCCAAGGGTGCGACCTCGACGACTGCGTCTAATGCAGCCACGCCCAAGTCAACACGCAAGAATCAAGCCAAGGCCCCCGCTTCCGAATCAAAGGCCAAACCTGCCAAGGCACAAGCCTCCAAGACTGGCCCTGCTCGGCCTTCGACTGCCCCAGCTGGTGGGCGCGGCCGCCCGAGCAAGAAAACTGGTCCTACCAAGAAGCGCAACTAAGTTTTTTCTTCTGCTCCCGCCCTGATGATGGCAGTCATCGTCGGTATGAAAACCCTTTTTTTTTGTGCCATGACCCATGTTTGTGAATGGGTTGACAGAAGTGCAGGCAGGATCGACTTGTGTTTTCTTTGTGTTGTCCGTCCCAGGCACCTGGTCCGTCTGGGTGCCTCTGTTTTGAGGGCACAGTTCGTACGCCCCTGCTCCAAATTTATCTTTTGAAGGTTTTTGCTTGACATCTTCCAATCAGGCAAGACAAAACCATGACTGTTTGTGTGTTGAAACCAGGGCGCGTGTTTGGCTGAGGGCATCGGTTCAAATCACCCAACTGCTTTGTCGTTGAAGATATCAAAAAGGCGAAAAAATATTACAACGACAACGACAACGACAACTACGACGACGACAACAACAAAAACAACAACAGCTACAGCAATAACAACAACGGAAGCTCCTAAGCTTCCTCTAAGGGAAAGATGCAGCTGCTCGCATGCTACGCATGATACCATGTGCAGCGGCCATGTATGAATGGCTAGGTGCGTTGGTAAAATTATTATTCAGCTGCTTTCTGCTGGGCGGTAAAGTAGTGTTCGGCAGGAAGATCCCGCAACTTGCGTGCCGCCTGATTTGAACCCCAGCAGTCGAGCGTTACAGGCCGGCCACGGCAGCATGTAAGCAAATCGGTTCGAATCGAGACTTACCTGCTCGGCAGTGAGATCACGTTGTGCTTCAGCGTGCAGCTCATAACCCACCTACGATCGAGAATACAAGGTATCAATCCCAGAGCCAACCGGGCGCATCCTCTGTGCGTATGTAGACTGACAGCGCATCCCATTCACCCGGGTGTTTTTCCATGATGCTCACCATAAATTTCTTGACCGAAGCCGAGCGCAAAAGAGGGGGATAGTAGATGGCATGCAGCTGCCAGTGCTGGCAATCTTCATCCTTGGTGTCGCCTGTTGTCAAAGCAAGGAACAGATGTGACTCAGAACGTGTCATGTGACCAAGGTAAAGGGGCCGGGCAGGGTGATTGACGTTGCGCTAGGAAACATTGATGTTTGCACAACAAGATGTCGGGATCTCACCAGTTGGTGCACCGTGCCAGCCCATGGAATAGGGGAAAGATGTTTGGAAGAGGTTGTCGTACTTGATTGTCAGGCGCTTTGTGATATCGGCGCAGGCTAAGCAGTGGGTGCGAGAAGCCTGTTAGCGCAAGCGATGACGCAATCACGGCCATGACAGCCACACAGACACAGACACACAGACACACAGACACACAGACACAGACAGACAGACAGACAGACAGACAGACAGACAGACAGACAGACAGACAGACAGACAGACAGACAGACAGACACACACACACGAATCTGCGGGCATACCGTCGCGCTCCTCTGGCGTGAGGTCTTGCAGTCTGGTTACCATCACAATGGTGTTGGCACAGGCATGAGGTCAAAAAAAATATGAGAGATGAAATTTGGCAAACCCCCGCTCCATCGTGGTAGCATGTCTCAACCGAAACGCCATACCGAAGAACGTGACGCTTGGGCAGCACAAGCGTCTCATATGGCCACAACGCCCTGACAATCGATCGCGCAAAAGAGAGTGTCAGAGCACCCCACATGGGATCGAATGAGGGCGGCATGTTTTAGGATCCACGACGTTGTGTACAACGTACCACCAAGGCACAACGGCACACCAATGCTCGTTTTCAACCACAATGCGCTCCTGGTGAACAGGATGCCGTTAGGCACGTCGAATGACGCTCAGAATTTGTCACAGTAGTACAGGGGCGATGAGATGCAAAGGTGCAAGGGAGCATACCTTGGCCTCGAGCTCCAGCTTGATGTAATCCATCAACATGGGTGAGCCGTGCTTTTTGAACCAAGCCAGCTGAGCTTGATCCTTGCGCGCAGCCGTATTGGGCAGATGTCCCGTGGCCCAAATCTGCAGGCCGCATGATAAGTGAAGCGAGAGAGACACGTGGAGTGCCTGTGTGGGCTTGATGGTAGGCAACGCCAATAAAAACCAACCTGGCAGTGTGGGTGCGGGTTGGAGCAACCCATGGCTTGCCCCTTGTTCTCAAAAAGCTGTGGATCGGCGTTGGAAGGTGCATTGAGGGGGACGGTCATGACGCCTTCGAAGTCATGTACGAGAGGCAGTACTCGGAAGAGTGCACGGATAGGCTACCAACCTGAACCCACTTGAAGCGCGAACCGAGATCGATCATCTGCTCTGCCCAAGTGTCGATGACCTTGCGAATCTCCGCCACGGTCATGAGGGGCAGCGTCACGTTGCTGTCTGGATGAAAGCACATGACTCGGCTATAGGAGACAATTCAAACCATGGTCGCGGTTAGTTGTACTAAGTGCGGTTGAAATGGGCGGGCAGCCACCATGGGAAGATTATGGAAATTTGCAATGGAGAGCTGCATACCAGCAGCCGCGCACGCCAGCAAGCTGCATGAGCTCGTTGCGCTTGCATTGCTCCTCGGCTATAATTGGGTGGATAAGCGATGCAGTTATCACCGGGTTAAGTCTTAAAGTTTGAACGGGACAGTTATTTTGTGCTTGCAACAGGGGAAACGAGGCCCAAGGCGCAGGGGTCATCAGTCAAATGACGAGCATACTTGGTTGGGGAAGCGAGTCGGTCAGGCTAGGAAAGTCGTTGTCAAACACGTAAGTGCACTCATACATGGGGTTGTGCTATCGGAGGTGCATCGCAGCGGGAGGAGCAAGGGGTGAAAGGCACTTTGCGCGGGCAAAAAACTGGTGTGGCTCAAATGTAAACTAATCTCTCGCTGCAGCGAGGCCAGGGCATTCTCTGATGGCTTGGGCAGGGGGACGCACCAATCCACCCGGGCGAGGCCCACCGGGAGCCAGGGGGTTGGTGGGATCATGCTTGGGGATGCTGGCAAAGTCAAAAGGGTCTTCAATCGCGCCTTTCCACGGTCGCTTCATGCGATGCGGAGAGACCAGGACCCTGGGCAAGGGGTTGGATTGAGGAATCGGCAGAAGCACATCAGTCCACATGCCCTACTTTCTTATCAAAGCAAGGACGGATTCAGGCGCACAAAGAAAACAGACCATTCATCCAGGAGCGGGTTGAAGCGACGATGGGAATGATCATCGGGGTCAAAGGCAATTTTTGCCTGCTTCTGTTCGGGCTGGAACCCTCAAAAGGTAGAACGAGATTTGTTCGTGAGGTCAGCCTGGGAAGCCCTTGTGTAGCTGAGCTTGGGCTCAACAACGATTGCAGGCAGCCAACGAATCAAACAGGGCAAGAAGCGCGCCCACCTCGCTCATTCTGCTGGGATCAGACCGTGGGGATGCTCAATGGGAATGGGCCTACGTCAAGGTGCCTTGGGTAGCCGAGGGACGTGGGATGAGGGCTATCGGTGCTCATGCACCGTCCAATCATGCGCTGATCTCTCGCGTGTCGATATGACGAGAACAAAAACGACCTCGGTAGCAACAGGACACACCGATCCGCGTGTGTTCTAATCCTGACTTCGAGCCCTTGAACCCCACTGCCCGACGCGCTACCTCACACACCAGAAACGATGCGATGGACCACTGAAATGAAAATGGAAGAAAGTGCCACTGGCTCACGGAGTTGTTGTTGCTGTTTTCTTGATCCGATGGCGATGAGCCGAGAAGCTGCTCTATTCGTTTTGAGTGGTTGACATGCGAGATCCCGCTGCCATTCTTGTGAAATCCTTGTGCCTGTGCCAGCCCCGGCTGTGCTTGTTTACCCCCCCTTGCCTACCTACCATCACTGCTCCGGCATCCCCAGCCCGCCGTGGCTGCCCTTTTTCTTCACACAACACCGAATACCCCTCCATTTTCAACAATTTAACTTTAAGTATACAAATATTTGTCTCCTTAAAATTTCGCGCTCTTGAGTGAGTGTGTGTGTGTGTGTGTGTGTGTGTGTGTGTGTGTGTGTGTGTGTGTGTGTGTGTGTCTTGCGCGCGCTGGAACAGTTTCCAATTTTGAGGATCGTGCACGAGTATCGCGCTTCAAGTGGCCGTTCGCCCTTGACGTGGATGTTACAAGGGTGGCTGTGGCCTGTACAGCTTTTAGACAGGCAACACTGGTTGGTCGTGTAGATCTTGGCGCCGTGAAGCTCGCAAGTACGCACGCATGCCTTGGTCAGCACACATACACGGGACAAACCCAAAGAAAATAGCAGCGTTGGCGGTCTTCTTGGACTGCCAACGTTCCGTTTGCCGCACGCCGGTGTCCGGGGCAATTGGGTTCAGGCACCGTTCGCTCTTGTCAGCTTGGCCAAGGGTGTACGGCATGACAATTGCAGCACTTGCTAATCTGTGATGACATACCACGGCTCTTCTCAAGGGTTCCGTGTACCAGTCTGTCTCTCATCCATCGCTGTCCCCTGTCCCACGATAGAGCGCCCGTTGACTCGGCAGACAAAGACCCTCGATTGCGGTGGAAAGGAGACCAAGGCATTATTTGTCTTTGCCTGTCGGTCTTGGCTGCATCATCTTTCGCGATGGATGATTCCCCACTGCCCAACGCAACAGTGCCGTCAGAAATCTCACAGGACGAGGCTGCCGCCCCCACCATGGATGTGCCTCTGACTGACGCCCCGCTCGACAGCGATAAAGAAGACCAGCCCAACCTAGCTGCTGGCATTGCTCTGGAAGAGCCGATGCCGCCCCTGCGCCAGCTTCATGAAGCTGAAGCTGAAGCCGAAGCTGACCATCACACAGGCAGCGCCTTGTCTCCCGTTGGTGCGTACGACGGATGCCTGTTGGTCCATGATTTCCTAGTCCACTGTATGAATTCTTTCTTCGTCTATGGCCGATGTCTACACCCTGACGCTCCATTCAATCTTGCTGTGCTGGCATCAGGTCCGGCGTCGCCCCTACCGCCCACCGCCTTTGCATCAGACGAGGCTGGCTTGGCTCTCGAGCCGGCAGCACCAGCTTCATCCCTACCAGGGTCACGACAACCACTCACAAATCCCATCTCAAGTGATGTGGCTGATCTACCAAGCAAGCCGCCTCAACCTTTGGTGGACAAATTCAATACATTTCTGAACTGGACGGGTGAACAGTTTCTCATGGCCGAGCAACGCGTGCGACAGCGTATTTCTGGCATTCCCACAGAAGAACTGGATCAGGTTTGTCCGGTTTGCTGCTATTGCTGCTATTGCTGCTATTGCTGCTATTGCTGCTATTGCTGCTATTGCTGCTATTGCTGTTATTGCTGCTGCTGCTGCTGCTGCTGCTGTTTTTGTGATCACCACCCACCGCTTTTAGCCTCAGGTTCCGTTTGTACCACAATACCTTGTCTAACGGCCTTATGCCCATACCAAATCACCTGCATTTTCCCAGGAGGTGGATGAGAAGATGAAAGAGGTTCAAGGGGTGCAGCAGTCACTGACCGAGGTCGTGCGCATCTGTACCCTTCTCTTGCAACAGTATCAATCAGTGAGCAAACTTGAGCAACAACTTAGCCTGCACTTTGGTAAGTTGTTGCTGCCGTTGACATGTTGGTCGCGGTGCGCTGGCCGTCTGCTTCCTCGTGCAATGGACTGTGCGCTGATAACAGTCTGACCACTCGATCAATCTCGAATCACATCTTACAGGTCAGATGGCAGTGCGTTCCGTATCCCTCTTGGATGAACTTGAGGATTCATCCACCGCCTTCAAGCGCCAGTATTATCGCAGCGCCTACTTGTCTGGCTGCCTGCGTCATTTCCTGCAAGGCATGAACACCTTGGTGGAGACGGTCATCCAGGATACCATGGATAGCTACTATGAATATGACAGAGCACGCGTCGTGCATCACGCCTGTGCCCGTCAACTACAGCGCCACAACGGTGCTCGGCATGGTGCAACAGAACAGGTGAGGACTGTGCTATTTCGAGGCGGTCACGGAAAGTGAACGGCATGAAAATGTGCTTTATCACTTGAGCTTTAACATCTCCCCTGGCTCTTGCTTAACCCCCTTTGTCTCCTTCACGCGATCCCATCTCAAATCCGAATGTGTACCCTAGCGGTTGAGTGAGCGTGCGGCTGAAATGCAGCACAAGCGCGCTACTTTCTTGGCCAAATTTGAAATGCTTCAGATTCACCAGGTTTGGGCCGCGAGCAAGCATGTGGTGGTGTGACCTTGGACTTGTGTTGACCATATCTCGCAGAAACTGAATACCACGTCTGCTGTAGGTCAAGACACTGCAAAAGCAGCTTATCCTTTTAACTGAAGCTGTCAAGCTCGCCAACTCTGGGGACGAGGCCAAACTCGTCGAGCTGGTTCAAAGTGCACGCGCCGTATGTGTCTTGGTGTCGTCTCATTCGTTGCCCTGTCTCCTTCCTGGGCGCGCTGCGTCACACACTAATCGGGTCAAATTCTGCTGGTCTTATTCTGCCTGTCTTTATCAATGCAGATGCCAAGCAGCGAAGGCCGTGCCACGTCAGATGTGTTCTCATCGCTTATGGACGGCGTGCACCAACTGGTGTCGCGCGCCACAGGAGATTCTAGCTGATATGTTTCATCGATTTGAGCTCGGGTTGTTGGTCAAGCCGCCCCACCTGCCCTTGATTGTAGCAAACGGCTTCTTTTGTTGTGCTTGTCCTTCTTGTCATGGCCCGTCGGCTCTGAGAGACTGTCCTGTGTGCGTGTGCGTATGCGCCTGTGTTTCTGCGCCTGTCGAACGGGCCCCACGGCATGCTTTTGTATTGTCCGCATACCTGTCCTTGCCTCATATTAAGACGTCCTTTCCTTTTTCTCTCTCAGTATTAATTAAATTATCACTTGCTGCATTCACCTCCCGTTCAAGTCCAAGCAGACGTGTGGCGCGCCAGCGGCCTTGTGTGTGTCCATCACTCAACCAATTTCTTTGCTTGCTTTCCCTTTGCCAAAACCCAAAAATGCTGACAATTCCTTTACTTTATGAGACGTTAAGTCCCTAACAACAACAACAACAAGAACAACAACAAGAAGAAGCTGAGCACGCTGACGGCAGCCACCGCCGCCGCTGCCGCTGTTGTAGTGACTTTCAAGCCTCAGGGCGCTGCTGGGGCTGAGTGTACGCTCCTATTCTGCTGGCGGACTACTTGGCCTTTTTCCTACTGGGTGTCGATGTTGAGAAATTTTTCAGTCAACATCAAGGCCTGATGGATCCCTTGCCGCCCACGACCCTGGACATGGGGGCCATGTCAAGGTCAATGCTTCCGAGTTGCTTGCCAAACGCCATCACAGCCAGCCATTCCAAGTTGGATGCTATACCTCACCATGCGATTGTGTCACTGCCCATGTTCCCGGCCTCCTTCAGATCACTACCCACGTCACGGGGCACAATGCGCAAATTCAATTCCTCCAGCACCTTACCCAGTCTGCGCCGCGGCAACACCTCACGCATCAGGCGGCACCATCGTTCAAAGTCGCTCGAATTGCCTGCCTGGGAGCCAGCCACCTCTTTGCATAGTGCCTCACCCAATGGGCCAATTGTCAACAGCAATGGCTGTCGATGTGCCTCCTGCATCGCGATCGCCCGTCAGAATAAGGCCCGCGAGCACCAGCATCAGCTCCTGGTGAGCACTTCGGGCTCGTCCCAATTACCCCCGTATTTGATTTGCACCACCCTTCGCTGCGCATTTTACCCTCACCTTGCACGGCCCAGGCCTCAATCGATGAGCCCCCGTTCCGCGTAGGCGAGCGCGTTTTGCTAACCGAGGACCGCACAGGCGTGGTGAAGTGGATTGGGCGTCTTCGAAGTGATTATACCGGCTCGCCCGTGCACGTCGGCGTGCACCTCGACGAGGCAATTGGCACTCATGACGGCATTATCAGGGGCAAGCGCTACTTTCGCTGCCCCCACAACCACGGCGTGTTTGTACAACTCAAAGACGTCCTTCTAGCGAAGAACCGATTTGCTTTCAACTACAGGTAAGGGGCTGAATGTGGCAGAAACAACCAACCTTTACGGGGTTTGAGATCCATTCCTTTTCTCTTTAGTCGTCAATGTGCGGGATTGTGAGGCCGCTATTGCGTTTTGTACTCTGATGCTCCGTCTCTTGCTCAGAATCATCAATCGGGAAGGCCTAGCCCAAGTCGGCACGCTGCACGTGAGCGAATCCCCATCCCCCACCAAGGACATTTCCCCATTTGCTTCTCCTCCACGTCAAGCTTCAGCACGGCGCAAAGAACGACAAGAAAGCCATCTTCTTCCGAGCCACCCCTCCACACTCTCGCTGCTCAGTCTGGCGGGTGAAGATGCCGATCACATTCGTATTGCATCATCGCGTGCGCTCAGCGGCGCATCTGTCAAGCGCATGTCTTCGTCTGCCCGCGTCAATGCGTCACGCTCTACGCGAGGAGGCGCGCGTCCTCCCAGCTTGTTTGCATTTGCCGAGGAGAAAAGCAGTATCCGCGCTTCCCACCCTCCATCAGCAGCGTCGGCACAGCGCCTGCAAACCACCAAGAAGCTCCTTGATGCCTATCGAAGGGGCCAAGAACTCTTGGCAGAAGATCCAGAAATTCTCACGCGCCTCCCAACCAGCCGTCCTCACGAGTTGTGGACAAATTCCTCGCTGGCGTCAGCAAAGCCTTCCCTTCACACCCCAGCCCACTCACAGTTCGCGTCAAAACCGTCCTCGGCTCACTCACGGTCCAGGTCGAAGCCATCCTCGGGTCCAAGTCCTGCCAACATACCCGGCGCCCTGGTTCAAACACCTGTCGATTACACGCCGCACGCCTCGGCACTGGCCTCACGGCAGCACAGCACAGCAGCAGACGATACTGGTGCCACTTTTTTTGAAGCATCAGGCGTCAGCGAGCCACGCTGCGCGGAGCCGCCTGCTCCGGTCCCGGACCAAGCAATTGCTGGTGAGTTGCATCCTGCTTGACAAAAACAGGGGCGTATGACAGGGCCATCGCTTTACTCACCACCTCATTGTGGGTTTCCTTGTGCGCTAACTTCCCCTGTTGGCAACGAAAACGCCTCTTCGTCCACAGCGGTGCCAGGGCAGGAGCCGAGTCTCGAAAACCAGCGTCGAACGTCTGCCATAAAGATTCAGGCTGCCTATCGCGGTCATCAAGCGCGCAAGGAAGCCTCTCGACGACGTGCAGCGCGACGCGCATCACAGATTGAGCCAGTTTGGCCAGATGACCCTGCGCTGTCTTTGTTGGAGGCCAATGCCACCAAGATTCAGGCGGCGTTTCGTGGCTATCGAGCACGCAAACATCTCTCCAGAAATTACGACGAAAATGCAGCACCTCTCTCTTCGGTGCTGGCCAGCCCCGCCAAGGCAGATGCTGCTTCAACCGAGGAGCTGGATAACGTTCTGCGGCAAGCCGGCGCTCATGCCAATGCAGCCGATGCCATCTTTGACCGTTTGATCCAGGAAACGTTTTTACAGGCCGACCTGGATGGCGATGGGTAAGGAGATCTCGATGTTTCCACATGCTGTGCTGCATGCCGATTCGTTTCCAAGTGGTGGTGCGAGCAGCTTGTTTTCATCTGCGCTGGGCAAATTGACTGACCGTATAGGTCGCTGGACGCGATGGAGTTTGCCTCACTTATGGCTTCGCCAGCTCTCAACTTGGTCTTGGACGACGAGCAAGCTGCTCAGGTTATGCAGGCCGTTGACCTGGACGATAATGGCCGATTGGAATGGGCTGAGTTTGTGCCCTTGATGCGCCCTCTATTGACGCGCATATTTGCCGATAAAGGTCAGTCTGACTCAAGACGTCCATGCAGCTCAAAGCAGCCCCGAAAGCAGCCCCGAAAGCAGCCCCGCTTGCGTGGCCCTTGCTACTCTTACTTGGTCCTCTTTGGCGCTGCCTGCTTTGCTTCGCTTTGCCTTGCCAATACCTCCGCCTTTCAGCGCCTTCGGAATCATGGGTTGAAATCTACTCACGCGAGCGCGGGGACGTGATCTATTTGGAGCGGGCGACGGGCCGGGTGGAAGTCCAGTTGCCGCCCAGCGCCACGCTTTACTACCCGTCCATTTACCAACGGCCGCGCGACGATTTTGAGCGGCTTGCCCTCACTACTTTCTTGGCTGCTGATCGCCTGGGCCGTGGTTACCTCCTGCCTGAAGAGTTTGTTGGTATCCTTCGAGCCCCTGAGCTGGGCCTCGGTCTATCTCGCGAAGAGGTGCGTGCTGTCGACCCGAAACTGAAGCAGGACCTTTTGGTTGCCTTGCTCACAAGGCATAATATGATAATTTTATCTGCCATGCAGGAACAATACTATTACGATGCAAGTGGTATCGCTGATAGCGGCTACCTCGACTACACCGTGTTTGCCTGGCTCTTGAAGCAAGTTTGTGCACGTGTCTATCTGAGTCACGCGCCACCCGGGCCGGAATGGGTGCATGTCATTTCAGATGATTTTGGTGTCAAATATTATCATCGCGTGAGCGGCGAATCGCGCGACGACGCACCCAAGCACTACGCCACGCTCCATAGCTTGTAATTGGCGAGGGTTCTATCAAGCTCTGCTACCATAAATAATTATACGAACGTTATCTTCTTGCTTCATGTGATCACATGCATGTTAATTTATCCACCTATGCACTGACTTTCACATGACCATGGACTATCAAATTTTGATGGATTGATGCTTCGTTTTGAAGATTCCTTGAATAAAGCGTGAAGGGAAACAAACAAAAAACGTTCGTGACGCCAAGCGCTGCAGGAATGAGAAGTTTCAGATGCTAAATTATTGGTGCTTGGGCCATTTGAGGATTGAGAACACCCCTGTGGCTGTGCCACCAAGACAAGTTGGTTGGTTAAAGGTACATCAGTTGCACGCTCGCAGCTCTCACAGCTCTGTCTTGCCCTTTACTTGGCCCTTTTTGGCTTTTTTGGCCTTGGCCTTGTTGATGCGGCGCTGAGCTTTGCGCAAGCGCTCTTCTTTGGCACGACGTTCCGAGTCTGCTTGGTCCACCTTGGTCTTTGATACCCTGAAAGTTGCGGATCATTGCCAACACGTGAGAACTACGAACGAGTGACAGGTATCGGCTGCGAGCAGAATCGACGCGGACGCCCGTCAAGCAAGACGCACTCGTCCTTTGGGTGAGGTTTCATCAGCTTCTGACTATCTAGCTCAATCTACATGTTGGCAATCACAGCATGTCAGTTGCACCACTGCGCAAAAGTCTCCAAACCTAAGAAAAAAGAAGCGCTCGGGGAAGAGTCGAACCTGCGCAATGTTGTCTTGTGCCTTCAGGTAGTCCAGGATCTCGTCGAGGTGCTTGCCGTCTTGGATCGAATAGAGGGCCTTGTCATCCTCAATGAAATAAACTTGGATCTCGTGATGAGCCTGGCGCAGAGCGGTGACATAATCACTGTGCACGAGCCAGAGCAGCAAATAGCGAGCGGTGAGCACTTGTATTCTTGTACACTTGAGGGGGACCGAGCGTGGGTTCTCTCTCACCCCCCTCCCCCTTTCCCACGCCAGGTAAAAAAAAAAAAAAAACGGACCCAGAAAGTCGCTCATTTGTCTCTCGATCATCTGCTACGAAAGTGAGGAAGAACATGGCAGGCTTGCCCTCACGGTTCTTCTTCTGCATCATGTTGAGCATCTACACACCCCTCCGATCCGAAGCTTGGATCAGGTGGTGGACGCGACGGGAAGAAGAGACACACCAGAACATGGGCCGCAGGCCGTGTGTAAAGCTTCCTACCTCGGGTGAGATTTGACCTCCCTGCATCATTTCAGGGGTCAAGCCCTCCTATGTATGAGCATCCAGATCCACACCGACCATGGTGCATTCACATGGACAGGCAGGCCACGCAAGCGAAGCAGTGAGTGAAGCCTTCTTGAAGCTCGATCCTCGTTCGTCCCCCTACCATCTGTGCATGAACGCTGCCAAGGCCCATAAGGGAGATGAGCATCAGCAAGGCAGCGCCAGCGGCCATGGCCCCGATGCCACGATGAAGGCGACCCATGCTGGTGATGACGAGGATGAGGAGGATGAAGGAGCAAAAGTGCCCCTTCTGGAAACTCGGAGATATGATGACAATTTGTGTGTGTGTGTGTGTGTGTGTGTGTGTGTGTGTGTGTGTTTCAGTCCCCGACAACTTTAGTGATTGTTTCATTCATAACTCCCTCTTCACTGTTTCGCTCTGTGCTTTTTCTTCAGGCTCATCAGTTTTTGCCTTCCGCAGGTGTCTGGGTCAGGTTCGCTTGGCTCCCCGCGCACCGGCCGCTCCTCACGCCGGCCGCCGCCGAACGAGGTTGCATCCCGAGGAGTATATGACAAAATGGACAGTGTCACGTTGTCAGCCGTCAGTGTACCGCCCCCTGGATCACCACGTCGCACACGGCCGTCCAGTGGGCAGACCGCCGCTAAACGCCAGAAGCGCGTCAAGCAGGTGGATGTGGACGCTGAGCTGCTGCAGGAGGGCCGTGCGTGGGTACGACAGAAGCGGCGCGAACTTGGGCGCCAAACCTTGGCTGTGGAAGTCCTGGACGTCGTGTCCACGCATCTCCTCTTGCGCCATCAGGCATGGCTGGCCTCGAAACGGCCAGGCCGACCGCCCAAGCACGATTGGGCTCGCGAAGTCGGACAAGCCCTCGGGCGCCGAAGCAACCTCTGCAGCCGCGCCTGGCAAGCCTTTGTGGAGACTCGGGAGCTCTATCTTCCATCCGCACTCACTGGACCGCGTGGGTATCAGCCCCGACGCATCCCGCGCACCAAAGCCTTGCGTGTCGCGATCCGCAACTTCCTTTTCGAGAAGGAAAGCCGGGGCGAACGGGTGGTTGCAGACACCCTGACCAGCTTCCTCTGCGACAACGGCTTCATGCCACCGCACCTGCGCGAAGTGGGCGGCAAGCAGCGGCTCGCTGTCCAGCGCTGCGTGCAGCGCCTCATCAACGATCTGGGCTTACGCGGTCGGCGTCAAGGCACCATCAAGTAAAGGGAAAAAGAGCGGAACATCGCCCTCCGCGACAAATACGTTGAGACCATGCTCGCCAACAGGAAACACCGCCGCATTGTGTACATGGATGAGAGCTATATCCACCACCACTACCGACCCCAACACGACACACTCCACGACCCCGAGGAGACACGTGAAACAACACCCTTGCTGCACAAGGGCCAACGCTACTGCTTCATCGGCGCCATCATTGGCGCCGACCCCAACGTGCCCGAGGCCGAGCGGTGCGAGGAGCACCACGCTCAACTGCTCAGCAACACAGTCCAGATCTTCACCGGTGGGAAGCAGAGCGAGGAGACCAAGGACTATCACGACACGTTTAATGCTGATTATTTTGCGACGTGGATGGATGTGCTGCTTGCAGAGCTGGCGCGCATGGGGGTTCAGAACGCCATCATCGTTATGGACAATGCCAAATACCACAAGTCCTTGCCAGCATCCACCCCGCGACGGTCGCAGAAGAAGGACGATCTAGTCGCTGCCTGCCGTCAGTTGGGCCTGGACGTGGATGGTAGCCAGACCAAGCAGGCCATTTGGGCGCAGGTCGAGCCTTGGATCCGAGCCAACATCCTGCCCGTGGCCGTGACCAAGGCCGTCGCAGCGGGACATGAGGTGCTCTTTTCTCCACCACACTACTCGGACCTTCAGCCGATGGAGCTGATCTGGGCTCAGGTGAAAGGCCGGGTAGGCCGGACGTACCACACAAAGCGAACCTTTATTCAGGTCAAGGCGGCGTTACAGGCGTCATTCCGGGACCTGAGCAATGACGACGTGGCTGCCTGCATTGACCACTCGTGGAAAAGGCTCGAGAAGCTCAACCACCTGCTCCAGCGCATCGCTGACGCCGAGGGTGCCGGAAGTGACAGTGACAGCGACGACGTGTCGGACAGCGAGGCCGAGGAGGGTTTTCCACCTGGCCACGCGGCGGGGCAGTCTGACGGCACCCAAGTGTCCGACGACGCGTCTGCAAGCGACGCAGAGGACGAGTAACATGCATGGAGGGGGCAGGAGCCGAGCAGTAGGCCCAGCCGGGGTGTAGCTTAGATAATTCATAACTTTGGCTATGCTGCATATTTTTGAGAACGGAGAAAACCGGCCAACCCGTCGCGACAGCGCAAATACGATCGAATGACGCAGAGAAAAAAAAACGGGGGGCGGGGGCCAGGGAGGTGTCAAGAATCAATCCCTTTAGGGGACTGTTAGGTTGTTTTGTTTTCTGTTTCTTTTGGAAATTTACATGTAAAAAAAAAAACAAAAAACAAAAACAAAAAAACATAGCGCAAGAGAAGACTTCAGGTACACGGTTGTGGGTACACGTTGAGCCTAAGTCCCGACCATCTCGCGTTGTTAATCAATTCTTTAGTCAGAAAATGGACGGCACGGCACGTTTACGGGAGGAACGGGAGACGCAGTCACTTGGGGCCGTCGAGGAGGGCGACACTGAAACCACTTTCGCTTTGGACAATATATGAGTCGGTAAAGCCAGTCACTCTGACGTGAATCGAGACGTAATCGCCTTTACGCAGGTGCAAAACACCCACCGGCGATAAGCTCTGGTATTGCGGATTGGCTCCCCCATAAGGAGAACGCACGGCAGTCAGGCCCGCATCTGTGAATGTCTCGTCAGCGCTGGATTTGATGACGACCATCAACTGGGTGGCTGCGTCGACATCATCCAAGCGAATGTTGGCTGCAACATAGTAATACCCAGCCACACGCGCAGTAAAGCGTCCGGTAGACACATCAAATGCACCGCCCTTATTGAAGCAAAAGGCAGCAGTGGCGGGCGTGACAGTCCAGGCCGTCACTTCAAAAAAGTCAGTCGTCGTCACGTGCTGATGGTTCGTCATGGTGGCACTAAAAGCGTAGCTGGTTTCGAGTCTGGCCACCGTGAAATGTGACTGTGGTCGGTAGCGGAAATCAAACGCCACGTTGTTAAAGCCATAGGGCTGGACGCGATCCCCGGCGTTGAGCCAGGCCAAACCACCAACGTAATTGACGACATAGTCATCGGGAAAGGGCATGCCTTGCACAATATGCAGTGGCGAAGCAATTTCCGGCTGGTCATTGATGGCAATGACAAGGCGATGATAGTCGAGAGAGTTGGCTGCCGCATTACCTGGTTGGTCCAAGCGAACAGTGGCGCCGAGGAGGAAAATGCCACTTTCCTTGACCACGTATGCAGAGTCCTCGAGCGTACCGCCAAAGAGGTAGTTGGTCAAACTCTCTGGCTTTTCAGCAGTCCAGCCGTTGACTTTGTACCAAGTATTTGCGGATGTCACCGCCACATCTTCTAACAACAAGGCATAAAGACCCTCTGTGGGTTCAACGCGATACGCTGAGATACCAGAATCTTCATGGACGGTAAAGTTGGTGTCAGAAACCGCACGCGCAATCATGGTCATGTTGGAGCCAGCAGCCCGCTTGACGATTCCGGCATTGGAGAAGGTCCACTGCTCATAATTCATTGTGCCACGCACCAAGCTCATACCATTGACCGTGGGATTATTCACCCCGTCGAAGATGTAGTTGCAATGTACCCACTCCTCCGACATGTGGTCGATTCGAATGTTGTAGGCCAAAAAATAGAAGCCTGCATCTGTCACTGTCATGGTCGTGCCATCGAATATGGTGCCAGCACGCACAAAGGTGCTGTGCAGTTTCGATGTTTCCAGATCAAAGCCACTGATGGGGAAGCGCACCTCGATTTGGTTTTCCACGACCAATGAGGCGTTGAGGTCGACGTTGAGGCCCCAGTTGGGAGCGAGGCAGACCGTGTCCGTTGAAGCACTACAAGCCGTCAGCACCTCATCCTCTCCGCAGTCGGTGCATCGTAGGCACAGTGTGTCCGCGGTTGCTGAGCAGGCCCGAGCCTCGTAGAATCCAGCCTCACAGACCGTGCAGGTCTGGCACACGGCGTTGCTATCACTCTTGCACGGCTCAGCCATCCACTCGTTGGCTGCGCATGCGGTTGTGCACGCGTTGCACACACGCTCGCTGCTCACCGTGCATTCGCTGGCAATGTACTCGTTGCTGGCACACGTTGCGCAGCTTGAGCAGACACGGTTCGTCGACGTCGTACATGCCGTCGTCTCGTAGGTGCGCCCAGGCACGCACGTGGTGCAGCGCGCACAGACACGATCCGAGGAAGCCGTGCAGCCGTGCACCTCATAATCGTCTGCAGCGCACGACTCGCAGTTGGTGCAGCTGGGAACGGATCCACCGTAGGAAAAGGATCCGGTACCGCATGCTGAGCACACGCGTGCGGTCCCAGCCCCGACATTGCATGCCGTCGCCTCGTATGTACCGGCCGCGCAGGCAGCACCGCAGTCCGTGCCCAGGCTCGCTTCTGCCGCGCCCAGGCGCGTCGCCAAATCATCCAGCACCAGACGCAGGGCGTTGTTGTCCCCCTCCGGGTTGTTGACAATGTCGTTGAGGAGGTCACGCGCGTCCTCGTCAGCGTATTGGGTAACTGCATCCACCTTGGCATCCAAGGCGTTACGCACGGCGTTGTTGGCGGGTTCGTTGTTGACCATGGCTGTCATGATCGCCCGGATCTGATCGTCAGTGCGGACGTCCGTGGCATCGGCCTTGGTTGAAGCCAACGACTCCACGACCGTAGCCAGGGTGTTATTGGCTTGCTCGAGGGCGGTGAGGCGCTCCTCAGCTGCAAAAGCACGCTGGCTGTTATCAGCGGCGAGGGTCTCGGCGCCCTGCAGGCGGGTGCGCAGGGCCGAGGCATTGGCTGTGTCTACGAGCATGGCATCCACGGTGGCCGCAAGTTCGGTGACGTTGAGCTTGGCATTGAGCTGGGCCTGCATTTGTGCTAGCCGCTCGGCAAAGGCGGCCTCCATGGTGGCCAACAAGCTCCGAACCTCACCCTATGTCATGGCGCCAGGGTGGCGAGCACGGGACGGAGGCAAGCATAAGTTGTTTTGACAGCAGCTTCCAAGCAGCGTGCTCAAGCAGCGGGGCCAAGGGTGAACAATCGCTCACCTGTGTCAGAAGCCGCGCATCTTCATCGGTAAAAAGGTCCGCCTCCCTCTCGCTGGGCTCGGCAATCACAACTTTCTTGGAGCTCTCCACCACGAGGGCTAAGTTGCCATTGTGAACGACAACTTCGGCAGCAAACGCAAACGACGCTAGCAGCCACAACACTGCAAAGAGTCTCCACAGGCTTGAAGGCCCACACGTCGGAGGTCGTCGCGCCATGGCGATCAATCCGTACAAGTGGCAAAGTGATGTGTCGATGACACACCATACACAGATTCACCTTTTTGTGCTTGGATGACGTCAATTGTCACTTTTTGTGTGTGTGTGTGTGTGTGTGTGTGTGTGTGTGTGTGTGTGTGTGTGTGTGTGTGTGTGTGTGTGTGTGTGTGTGTGTGTGTGTGATTATTCATGGACGGCGATCCTGGTGATGCCGCTCTGGTGGCCGACGCGTATGACAGCATCCCGGCAGCCCCCGAGAGAGATGACGACGATCCCTGCAGCAATGTTGCAGGGGGCAGCGATCATGGACAAGAGGAGAGTGATTTTGATGAGAGCGACGATGAGCCAGAAAGCCCACCTTCAGCAGTGGAAGTGGCGCCCGCTGGCGATATAGAGCAACTTCGCTCAAAGGTTCTCAGCTGGACCATGAGCCCGGACTGCAAATGCACATGCGCCCCTTCATGCCAGCCATGCTTTGATCGTGCTAACACGGAGCACGTGGATACTGCTGTGAGCTTCCGGCAGCTCAAAGAGGCAGAGCGCATTGGCTATGTCAGGGCCATCATGTTCGCCAATGCGGCAGCCCCAGGTGCAGAATCTAATTTGGTGGCCAATCCGCGACGCCCTCCGCCCAAACGTCGCAAGAACGAGCCCGCGACCGAAGGTGTCGGCGGTGTACTTCCGACAGGCGGGCAGACGCAGAAAAGGTACTCCATCATGACTTATACCATGCGCGGCCAAAGGCTTTGCCCGGGTGGATTCAGCGCCTTCACGCAGGTTGGCCTCTCATCTCCTCCCCCTATCTCCCTTCCCCTCCTCCATGATGCTTGTTGATATTCTCATGATGCGAACCAAAATTCTGTGGTTGTAGCTCAGCAAGAGGACACTGGCTGTTCACCACGCTCAGGTCGCCGGTAGCATGCTGTTCACCCCCTACGTCTCGAACAAACCAGGAACCAAAGACAGTCAGAGAGCGCATACGCGCATTGCGCTCGCTTTTCTCGATGCCTTTGCAGCGCGAGAGGCCGACTGTTGTCCCACTGGACGAGGCAGTAGACGGGGCGCGCCGTTGCTTCTTCTACCATCACACACCAAGAAGAAGGATGTCTATGACGCATACAAGGAGGCATATGCGGGGATGGCCGAGCTTGAGAAGGCAAACCAGAACCCAACCGCAGCAAGCCCTCGAGCCACCCCTTTGGCACGAAAGTCATTTCTCGATTTGTGGAGCAAAAGCCGGCCTAATATTCGGATTCAGAGGACTGGAAGCGACTTTTGCGACCTCTGCTTCCGACTGAAGCAGGAAGCACCCACGAACGAGACCGCAGCGGATGGCCTCACTGCTCACCGCCTTCATTACCTTGAAGAGCGTGACTTTTACCACTTTCTGCGGAGCAATACCAAAGAAGCCAGCGTGCCGTATGTCCACGTGACGTTTGACTTTGCCGAGAAACTTCTTCTGCCGCGTCTTCAGAAACAGCCAGGCCAGATGTATTTGTTAAATGGACTCCATGTGGACCTTTTCGGCGTACTAATCAGCAACATCAAAACGCAATTCACCTTCCCCCTCGTCGAGGGGCATTGGCCAATGGCAAACGACGCCAACGTAGTATGTGCCATGCTTCACCATACGCTATCATCCGAGCGCGTGAAGAGTCTGCCCGGTATTCGCAACTTGGAGCTTCACGCCGACAACTGCGATGGCCAGAATAAAAATAGATGGATTCTTTGGTACCTCGCATGGAGAGTCGCGACACAGCGCAATGACTCCATTCGTCTTCACTTTATGGTGGCTGGGCACACCAAGAATCATTGTGATGCTCATTTTAGTCTCATCAAGCGAGCTGTGAAGAGCAAAGACATCTGGACCCCGTTGGATGTCGAGCACGCCGTGGCGACCAGCACCAAGTCGTCGTCAGCGTGTGTACCCGGCAATATGGTTGATTGGCGAGACTGGAAAGGATACCTTGAGGGGTTTTTCGATGGCCTCGTGCCCTCTATCACCACTTTCGCGCACTTTGAGTTCCGGAAAGACATTCCAGGCTGCGTGTTGGTGCGTCACAGGCCGACGGGGCAGCCCAAGCTCTACACGCTGATGAAGCAAGGTATAGACCATTCCAACCTTGTGCCATCGGCACCCATCCGGCAGCTGGACATTAAATCCCTCGACGCATGCTTCATTGATAAGAAAAAGGACCTGACCCGTCGACAGTACCTTAAGCGACATATTCTCGAGCGCTATCGGCACGACGACCACGACCATATGGCAAGCGAGTTTTTTGGAGACGCTGCAGAGTAGGCACGGTACTCTCTTATCAAAGTCGCTTGCTTTGTCTGAGGAAGAACAGCGTCACGGCTTATCGATTGTAACTCGAAAATTTAGTGACCATACTGTGGGGATTGGACCGTCAGAAACTTGAAAACCTGTTTCAAAATCGTTTTCCACTTCATACAATCACAACAAAAAAAAAAAATAAGTCTTTCGCTTTCCTGCACGATAGTAATCATTGTTTGAATTTGAGTGCCGTTTGAAACTAGGGATCAATTTGAGGGCAGTTAAACGGCTGTGCCGCGCTGCGGCTTATGAGGCTCGCACCATTGGGTGAATAAAAGCTCATTCACAGCCCAACAAATCAACAAACAAAATTCACACACCATGAACAGGGGCAGACAGTCAATAATGACACGATGGTGCTTCCTTATGCATTTTCCAGACCAGCGCTGTCAAAATTGATGTGGTCCTGCGCCGCTCGGGGCAGGGGGACCATTTGCTGGCAGCGATGTGCCAAGTCCATGTCAGCCATTTGAGAATGGGAATACTTGTAGAGGACCTATTGCACACATGCCCAAAAGGTTGCCGTCAAGACAAACATACGCCAGCCATAAAAAGTCATGATCCAAGTCTAAACAAGCTTCCATTTTGCGCAAAACACTTACGAAAAACGTCAAAAAGTGCAAGATGACGATGTAGCCCAGAAAGCCCAGACGAGCAATCTTGTTCCCCAATACCAATCGACCCTACACGCATAGCGTAGTGAGACAACTCAAGATATCTGATTCAGCAGCAGTTTATTCTACACAAGTACAGCCGGGTCGTCGTCGTCTTCTTCTTGACGCTTTGAACATCCAGCCCGCGCCGTGTGGCACGTAGACACTTACCACTGAGTACAAGACTTTGTCTGCTGGGTGCATAGTGGTCAGCTTGCGCTGTCGCTCGTTGGTGCTAAACTGCTGAAAGGGGCTAAGGCCTTCCTCATAGCCGTCGGCATAGCGTGCCAGCACCTCATCGCCACCTCGCCGGCTTGAATCGTTGTATGTTTCGATAAACTTGATCCGTTCGTAGAGCTTGATGTTATCGGAGCGCAGGCCATCCACTTCATCCCGCAGTTGCTTGTTGAGCGTTTCCAAATGGCGTATCTCCCCTTCGAGCTGCAAATTTTTGCTCCGAAAGCGATCGCGCTGGGCAGCAACAATGGACATGACGCTTGAAGAATCTTGCGCATCTGGCAAAAAGCCTACAGGCCCACATATCACCATCAGGAAAGATCAGGCTGTCGGAGCATGTCCACCACGCTTGCTGATCTTTAAGCAGCTGAGACAAACCCAATGGGCTGGCCAGGTTTCTGAAATAGAGCTTACCTCCGCTCAACAAGGCCTCGTTAGCATTGCGATTATTGTCCGCTTTGGAAGAGCCCTCAGTACCGGACACCTGTCCGCAAAGCCAAAGCGCGCGTAGCTTACATGTCAATATCCCAGACGAGAGCCGTTCGACGCGGACGGTTTATAGGCACAGGTATCATGAATAGCCACCAAGCACGAACCTGGATGGCTGATAACTCGCCTTCGAGTTGCTTGATCACCTCGGCCTGGTCATTTGCGACATGCTTAAGCGCTGCATGTTCCACCTATGAACGCACCGGAATCAGGTCAGTCCCCACCATTTCATGAAGGAAATCCAATTTAGGGCATTTCAAACGCCCAACAAGCAATAAATAGATCGGAATTGCTCTTGCCTTCAACGCCTCGAAGCTGCGCTGTGTGGTAAGCAACTCCTTGGCATTGTTCGAGCAGCGGTCCTCAAGATCGCGGTTTTTTTTGAGAAGCACCACCTCTAAGGGCGCATCGCTTTGGGTCGTCGATGTTGAATTAACCTACGTGGAAAGACAATCAAACACACAGTTCCATCGTGATCTGATGAGAACAAAAAGATGTGCGAGGCATGGTTTTCAGCTTACCTCAGCAGCACGAAACACGGCCAGTTGCTGCTTGATCGATTCGTAATCGGCTTGCTTGCTCAACTGATCTTGCAGCACCTGATGCATGGTAGGGAAGACAGGGATTTAGCATGCGCGAAAAGGCGCACAATGTGGGTATGGTGGGAAGGTCTGGGCTTCAAGTCAGGTACGACGGGGCAGCACGCACCTCAATCTTTTTCTGACTGGCATCCAGGAGCGCTTCCATCTCCTCAGAGCGCTGTGCAGCACGCTGGAGCACGAAACCGTGTCAAGGTGGTGGGTCAGGGCAAGGTGATGGCGCGGGGGCTAGGTGCAGATCGGAGTTTAAGGAATACCTGATTGGCTTCGGATTCTTGCTGGCGTGAGCGGCGGAGGTCAGTGAGCAGTTGATCAATTTCACGGTCTTTGAGCGTGAGTTCCTTCTCCAGCGACAGGCGTGTTTGCTCCTCGGCGCTAAGATAAGCTTTGAAGTGAGTTTGGGGCCTGGGCGGATAACGATGCCATTTGGGTCCATGGGTAGAAAATACCTGGCCATGGTGGATGTGTTGAGTTCCTCAACCTCGGCAGCCTCTTCGTATTGGCGGCGCTGCATGTGCACCTTGATATGGAGCAGGCGGGAACGTCAGCGAGTGACCCGCCTCGAGCGAGTGGGTGGGCTTGATTTTGCGAGAAGACGGCATACCTCGCTTTCAAGCAATTCAACGCGTTGGTGAGCACGTTGGAGATCTTCGGCAAGTAGGTCCACCTCCTGCATTCCCATGGGCCCACGCACAGAATGAGATCGAGACACTGCGGGTCAAAGGGCGAAACGTGGCGTTGTCTCAGGACGGGGGCGGTTGATTAGAAAGCCAAGGTGATGACTAGCCCATGCCTAACACAAGGCTTCACGAACGGCTCATGACAAGAAAAATGTGCCATTCAGAAAGGATTGAAACCCACCTGAGCACGAGCAGCGATGTCTGCCTCGAGCTTGGACCGAACATCCAGCATTTCACCTTGCAAGGCATCCTGTAGTCAGCAGCAAGGTGCAGGGGTGCAGGGTTTCGTCAACCTTACAGTTAAAGGCCGCGAAGGAGGCAAGCCAAAAACGAAAAAAAAAACAAAAAACAAAAAACAAAAAACAAAAAACAAAAAAAAACTCACGAGAAAAACAAACAAGAAAAAAAAGCTTCAAAAGCTGAGATAAAAATGCATGAAAGAGCTCAGTCTTAAGAGGTGACGGGGTGGACATTAAAAGAGACGAACAATTGTGGCGTTGAGAGTGATGATTTCTTGCTCTTTGGTGCCAAGTTTTGCTGCAAGTTGCAGCCGTTCATCCTAATATCAAAGTGCCATAAGTTGGGGCTTGGTATGAGGCGACTCGGCTGCAAAAAGGAGTCGCCGTGCCTCACCTCCAAGGTGCGAGAGTCAGCCGATAGGTCCCGGCGCAGTTGCTGCTCGCGCTCTTCCACTCGTTTCTATACAGGAGGGAGCAAGACGATTCGCTGCGTAAGTTTTGAAGCGGATGTGGTCAATCACTCAAGTAGATTTCGAGAAATGTGAGGTCATCGAGTGTATACCTCAATGAGGGCGTCGGTCATAGATTGCTGTTCCTGCACTTTTTCCTGCAGTTGCTTAATGGTCACCTCTGCCATCAAAAGGTGTGTATTTGATGAGTTGTATGAAATCACCTCTGGCTGGCCGCTCGGGTGCTCGCAAAGGCTGTCCATGTTTTACCCTGATTGCGCAGTTCGGTAAATTCAGCTCGGTACTCGGCAATTGTTGCTTTGAGCTTGTCATTCTCCACCCTGAGTTCCTATTACATGCCGGGCAAAGAGGGCCATGAAATCGAATCAAGGGCGGAAAAGACGTTGACATGCCCAGGGCATGGTTTGAGAGTGGCGAACCTCTGTTATGGACTTTTGCTTGGAAGCCGAAGCAAGATTTTGAAGCCAAGGGGCAGGGTCTGAAAGTTCAATGATTTGCTGGTAAACCTTGAGATAGGTATTCTCGGTTGCCTTGGCCCGAGTGGTGAGGGCGTCAACCTCAGTCTGAAACAACTTCATAATAGGCGCTAGCTGTTTGCGAACATCCTGGGAAGCAAGCGGGTGAGATGTTGTAAAGGCACATTCAGAGGGTTGAAGGATGGTGTTTGTACCAGGCAAGGGAAAACGAAGAAGGGCAATGAGCGTTAGGGGTGGCGAGGGGGTGTGGGCGGTTGACTACCTCCGAGAGGCGGCTTCGGAATGTTTTGACTTCAGCTACTAGCTTGCGACGGCGCTGCTCGGATTCGGTCTGGCGCCCCTCCACCTTGAGCGCATCTTCATCCAGCGCTTTCTGCAAAGCTGGCAAATCAAACTGATGGGCCACGCAAGCGAGCAAGGAGAGGCAGAAGATGAAATGTTCAGCTCACTTGGAGAGCGTGCATAGCCAAGCTAAAGACAAGAAGTCACGAGGCCGTAGGTATAATCTACGCGTGTCAACAGATGAAATGCGGCCCACCTGCTGCCATTGCTGCAGGATATCCTCGGCCATGTCGAATGGCCTGTCAACGCATGGAAGCGGGGCGGTGAGGGTGAGGGCCATCAGGAATTGGTGATTTGTCGGGACAAGGCCAGCCCCTTCTTTTTCTGGACAAGTCCAGCGAGGACATCAGATCGGATACTCACTGACCAATGAGCTCATTCAATGCAAAACTGGCGGAGGATCAATCGAAAACAGGTCAGCTAGCAAGGCGTCAGGTCAGTCGCTGGCGTTGTCGTGTCGTCGCCGATCGCGGAATGAAGAAATTCGCGAACAAGCGGCCACTGCTTTACAACCAAGTGTCATGTCAGCATTCTTTGTCAGCCATAAATGTCAGCCGTTTATGTCAGCAAGCCCATTCTATCTTTAGACGAGCGAACCGCGCTACGCGAATTCGTCGTCACTTTCAAAGTTCCCACGTCCTACTCCCTCACCATTTCCCACATACTCTCCCCGAGTCCTCTGCTTATCCGTCGTCGTCACTCTCTCTACTGTGACCAAGCGAACAGCGCACCCACAAAACCCAAGGTGACGACGACAAAGATGACGATACGTTCCCAAAGGGTAGGAAGTGTTTGAGAGTGTTTTTTTTTCAACAGAATTCACTTCGAGCCTAGCCCCTTGCCATGCTGTTCCAGCCAACAAATCGAAGGGCGGCCTTTTGGCCTCTGCTCCTTTCCAGAGGGTTGGGTATGAAACACCATTTTGCTTCACCTTGATGTGACATGTATTCCCATCCACGCCCCACGCCCCTCGAGCCCGGCTTGCGAATGTGTAGCGTCCGCGTTTTGATGTCG
Organism: Monosiga brevicollis MX1; assembly: GCF_000002865.3. Taxonomy (NCBI): domain Eukaryota; class Choanoflagellata; order Craspedida; family Salpingoecidae; genus Monosiga; species Monosiga brevicollis. Next base: position 937,100 of record NW_001865040.1, on the reverse strand, counting down.
TGTGCAAGGTGAAGATGATTTCTCAGATGATCAAGTCGTCGTCAGGGGCGGCCAACCAGGTTGGGTGATTCCGCAGGCCAGCTTTTGATGGTGAAACTCCCCATACCCATTAATGCAGGACATTCCATTTAGGGTTCTGAAAGGGGCGGGGCACTACTGCATGCAAGCCCATGGGCGTGGTTTATCGTCGTCAGTGGTTGATTCACATAAAGCACACGTTGAGGGCGAGACCGCATCTACAACGGCGCACTGCCAACCACACTTGAACGCCCATCATGCGTTGCATTTTTCAATTGCCTTGAGCTGAGATACACAACCACGAATTCCTTTGACGCATGAAGAGCGTTCAGCACCAGATTGCTCTGACCATCAAGGGCTTGCTTGAGGACAACAAGTTCACGGCGCTGGAGACAGCGTGTCAGCTGTAGACTGGCACCATGCGTGCACTGCTGGCGGCCCTGGCCTTGGCAGCCGCGACATTTGCAAATGTCGCGGCTGCTGATTGTGGCCAATACCAAAGCGAATCAGAGTGCATGGCCGATGACCAATGTGGCTGGTGTGCGCGGCCGGTACGTGAGATGTGATGTCCCCTCATGCTCTGAGTTTCAAGTTGATACTGGTATCTCATTCGAGAAACTTTGATTGTTTGGCAGGAGTCGGCCAGCGGTTGCCGCCCCATCGAGGGCGATACAAACATGCAATGCTGCGAAGAGTTTTACCTAATGGGCCAAGATGCTCAGTTGTGGTGTCCTCAGTCCAAATGCAATGGGCTTGAAAAGGAAAACTGCCTTGGGCAAGGTGGCTGCGGATGGTGCAACAAGGTAAGTTTGGAAAGACAGCCAAGTCGGCGGTCCAGGGCACAGAGCCGCGACTATGCTCACAGCCCTGACTGCCTCTCTGCAAATTGAAACAGGATCAAGCATGCCACATTGGAGGACCAGACGGCTGGGACCCTGAACATGCGGAAGGTTGTTGCAATGACTGGGAGTTCATGGATGAGAACAACACCCTCAGGCATGCTACCTGCACAACTGGTGATCCCTGCCACCAGTACAACGAGGATGAGAGCATGTGCCAGGATGCGCCCGACTGCGAGTACTACCGCCTGTGCCACCCGATTGTGGAGGAGGGCGACTGGAAGAACTCGCCCTGCTTTGACATTACCAGCAAGGACCAGTGTGGCGGCGACTGCGAGTGGCGCGAGGGCTGCAGCAGCCCCCACGATGACGGCTCAGACCCCTTCCCCGGTCCCTGCGAGCTGGAAACATGTGCGGCTGAGCTGCGCAAGTGTCAATTTAATGAAAACTGCAACAAGACCTGGGCCTGCCTCGTTGACCTTTCCTCATCTGGCCAGTGTGACGATGGCTCCTGTGCTGATAAATGTGCAGCTCGCTACGCAACTACTCCGATTGCTCACGAAATTTTCGCTAGTTTGCTGCAGTGCATCTTCGACTGTCGAGGCGATGATGATGGTGGCTCGAATAGTACATCTCCCGCCCCTCCCTGCTTGTGGGACTATCAACCCCGCGTGAAATTGGGTTCCCCTCAGTGCGATATGGATGAAAATTCGACATTGAGCCTGGTACTTTACAACGTTGATCCTTCCTACGCTGGTCATGCCGTTGGCACTTGTGCCTTCTGGCGTCAAACATCCGACGGAGATTGGGACTGCACATGGCATGGATGCTATGAACCCGCAACCATCTCCCCTGATCTCTCAGCTATCACCTGTGCCCTCCCGGCCGGCCTTAGCTCCAATGACACCAGCAAGTTGCGCATTACTGTGCAAGTGTATCACGAGGACAACATTGCCGGCAAGCAGCACGTCTCTTGCTTTAGCAAAGGTGGTGGCAAGCCTCTCGACTCACTGCCTGCTGGTAGCTTTGCTACGTATTCAGCTGCATGCCCGGTGCCAACCTGCTCATGGCAGTACCAGCCTCGATTGCGCAGTTTGAAGAAAGATTGTGGGCTTGATGATGAAGAGACCATTTCCATTGGACTTTACAATGTTGACCCAATGTATGCTGGTCATGCCGCAGGAACTTGCTCCTTCTGGCGACTAACGGAAGACGGTACCTGGGATTGCAACTGGCATGGCTGCTATGAGCCCGCAGTCATTTCCGAGGATCTGACCAGCGTGACATGCGATTTGCCATCTGGCCTCTCGCCAGAAGACACGACGACGATGCGCATTACCGTTCAGGTTTATCACGAGGAAAATATTGCTGGCCGCACCCGCAGTGAGTGCTTCAGCAAGGGAGGCGGAGCACCCGTGGACAGGCTGCCCCTGGGCAGCTTTGCCACGTTTGCTGCTTCTTGTCCGGCACCATCCTGCTCGCGAGAGTTTCAACCACGCATTAAGCCTCTGCAGCCGAATTGTGACCTGGCTGTTGATGGGCATTTGAATTTGACCACGTACAATCTTGATCCCGCCTATCACGGACACGCCGAAGCAACATGTGCATTCTGGCTCCTGACGGATGACGGCCTATGGGATTGCACCTGGCATGGTTGCTATGCTCCCGCAGTTGTTGCAGACGACTTGCACAGCCTCAGCTGCGAGGTGCCTGCTGCAATCAGCGACCTTGGCTCGCAATCTTTGCGCATCACCATTCAAGTCTATCATGAGGATAATGTGGAGGGTCGCATGCGTAGCGAGTGTTTCAGCAAGGGTGGCCAGCGCCCCGTTGACTCTTTGCCGGCAGGAAGCTTTGCTGTTTACGCAGATAGCTGCCCCGTGCCGCTTTGTGAGTGGAACCACGTGCCCATCATCTCCAGAATTGGTCCTCTTTGCGGCGAAACCGATCACTTTTTGGTGAGCGTCAGCAACGTCAATCCGGCATACGGAAGTCAAGCTCGCGCACAATGCTCGTATTGGCGTGAAACAGCTGATGGAGAATGGGACTGTACCTGGCATGGTTGCTACGACGACGCATCAATTTCTGATGACCTGGGTACAGTAACTTGCCCTGCCCCCGAGGGCCTTGAGCACGACGCTGTCATTCGCATTGGCGTGCGTGTGTGGCACGAGGAAAACAGCATCAACCCTCGCAGCGCGGCCTGCTTCTCCACCATGGGGCGTCAGCCCGTCCGGGAAGGCATGTATGGCGAACACCACGCCTCGTGTGCACTCGACGTCCCCTGCCCCAGCAAATACCAGCCTCGCATTTTGGCTTTGAATAGCAAGTGTGGTGTTGTGACGGACGACAAGCTCGTGCTTAATATCACCAATGTGAATCCGGCCCTCGAGGGCATTGCCGTGGGCGCGTGCTATTATTGGCACTCGATCGATGGTGGGCTCTATGCCATGAGCTCGACCGAGGGCAAGATGAACGCCACCTTTTCAAGCGATCTCTCTTCCGTCGCCTGTGATGTGCCAGACAGCTTGAATGAGTATGAGTCAGTGCGGGTCGCGGTGGTGGTTGGGCCGCCAGGAGCCTCAGACTTTAGCAATGGTCTGTGTTCGAGCTCGGGCACAAGCATGCCAAACCATGACATGCCACCGGGTAGCTTTGTACAGTTCCGCCCCGTGTGTCCTGCGCCAACGTGCTCTTCGCGCTATCGCCCTAGCATCGCCTACGACGGTCGCAGCTGCCAAAACCTGACCGATAACAACATTACTCTCACGCTCAGCAACGTCGACCCTCGCTACGGCGCGAACGCGGTTGGCAACTGCATGTTCTGGAGGCAAAATTCTCGAAGTGGCGATTGGAGCTGCGCCTGGCATGGATGCACCAGTGAGGCTGTGGTTGCAGATGATGGTTCCAGCATTGATTGCCCAGTCCCCCCCGGATTCAATAATTATCAGGGCGAGTATCGCGTAACGGTCGCGGTCTGGCACCAGGACAATATCGCGCCTTCCAAACTGTGTCAGAGCTCTGACTCCAAGTTGAGCGCCGATTCAGCCTTGGGCACATACGTGTCCTACCGCACGACATGTGCAGTCCCAGTTACGGACGGTTGTGATGCATCTCTGTGGCCCGCTATTGAGGCCGTATCCCCCAACTGTGGCGTTGAAGATGAAACCGTGGCTGTGACTGTGAGTGGACTTGCTCCTGATCTGCGCTTTGTCTCTTTGAGCACAACCTGTGCCTTTTATGAGCAGTCGAACGGCGTCTGGGACTGTACACGCTTGGGCTGTGCAGAGACCGGACTCGTTACCAGCTTTGACCGCGGGGTAGCCACAGTAGCTTGCGCTCTGCCTTCGACCCTCCTTTCTGACGAATCTTTGCATGATGCGCCTATTCGCGTGCGCCCACGCGTGGTACCCGCCACGTTGGAGGTGGATCCCTGCCCTGACACGCTGCCAGTGCTGCGAAATGTCAAGGCACACACCTTCAAGGTAAATTGCGACCGTTTGGTGACGTGTCGTCCTGAGTACCAACCTCAGGTTGTTGACTCGGACCTGTGTGCGGGCTATGACGATGATGGTCGCTTGGCCATCAATGTCCAAAACATTGATCCGGCGCTTCGCTCTGCGGGCTGGGCAACGTGCTCCTTCTGGGCGCGTTTGCCAAACGGCACTTGGAGTTGTGATTGGCATGGTTGTGCTGCGAGCGGTACTTTCTCGGCTGATCTTTCAACGGTGTACTGTCAGCTCCCGGAGGACATTGAAGCCAAGTCTGCAGAGCTTACTGCGCCTTTCCGCGTGACCATTCAAACGCACGCACCGGAGCTGGACAGCTCCAACCCACTCTGCCATAGCCTTATTGATCGCAATTTTCCGTCGTTGACGTACACGTATCAATGGACTTCCTATTCTTTCCGCTGCTTCTGCCCACCGGGTGTGCGCCGGTTCCAGTGTGGCGATCTTTGTGCCAAAGAAACTTGTCCGGCCGATCCCGACGCCGTTTGCATGGTCAACGAGTGTGGCGGCTGCAAAACCATTTGGTTCTCTTCAAGCCCCACCGAGACGAGTGAGTACAGCTACAATGCAGGGGAGGAGAATAGCGTCTATGTGCCCACAACCGAGGATGCAGGTGCTGCTTATTCAAAGTACCAGTACGGCCCCGGTCGTGAGGCCTCATGCATTCCCAAAAACAAGTGCATCTCGCGCTGTCAGTCTTCGTTTGAGATTTGTTGGCAAGATCGCCGGTGCCGGTCGGCCCTGGAGAGTATTGCGGCCAACCTGAGCAGCTGTGATGCCAACTGCTTTGCGGCCGTGCGCCCGGGCTCCGAGGCCAGCGCGCGCCGCTATGATGCTTTCACAAGCTGCTTCCAGTCTTGCCAAGCGGCTGCAACAGGGCGTGACTATGCGCCCGTATGCATGCAGCCCATGGAGGTTGGCCCTTGCAAGGCGGAGATTGAGCGCTGGTACTTTGATATCCGTGCACAAGAGTGCGTGCGCTTCACATATGGCGGTTGTGACGGCAATCGCAATAACTTTGCCAGCAAGTCTGACTGCGAGCAAGCGTGCGACGTTGGCGCATGCTGCATTCGCCGTGTGCCAACAGGGTATGAGTATGGCTACGACCGCACAGGCTATGATCGTTATGGCTTTGACCAATACGGGGTGGCACGCGACGGCGTCACCACTCGCGACGCCTTTTCATATCACGATCACTATCACATGTCCTATGGCCAAACTGGCTATGACGGCGAGGGCCGCGATGCCTTTGGCTACGATCAGGATGGACGGGATGTCCAGGGCTTTGACATTAAGGGCAAGGATGTGTACGGCAGCCGTGACGGCCGACAGTTTGAGTATGGCGCCGAGGGGGTCTACAACCAGGGAGGCTACGACCGCCGCGGGTTGGACCAGTACGGCCTGGACAATGATCAATATGGTTACAACGGTTACTACGAGGGCGGCGAGTACGAGTGCAGACAGCTCACGCGCAGTCAATGCCAGCTCTTCCAAGAGGGATCTGGCGTGCAGGTCTTGGCCTACGCCCAAGGCGAGCAGTGCGAAGAGTTGACGTGCCGATCTCGACCCAACCCGCGCCAGTGCAGCTACGGAGGGCAAACCTACGCCTTGGGCGAGGAATTTACCTTTGGTTGCAAGGCCTGTGTGTGTGGCACCGATGGCAAGGTGACTTGCAGTTGCACGACCCCTACCACGCGGCGTGAAATCCGAGACATGACAACTGCGCAGGTGCAGGACTTTGTCGATGCTGTCAATCTTCTTCATTCTAGCAGTCAGTGGACACAGTTTGCGCAAATGCACTTGTCTGCTGTGCCCGTGGCTCACGGCAACAGCAACTTTTGGCCCTGGCACCGCCGCTTTTTGCTTGAGCTTGAGACGCTCCTGCGGGAAGTGAGCGGAAACTGCAATGTGACGATCCCTTACTGGGACTGGACAATCGATGCCCGTAATCCAGCAGCATCACCCGTATGGTTGGCCCTAGGTACCAATGGCGCCCCCGGCACCAACTGCGTTATTGATGGTCCCTTTGCAGGCTTTGTGCCTTGCATTGAGCGAAGCTGGAACCCGGCGTGGACAATTCCAAGCTTTGCCGATGTTGCTTCGGTGTTGAGCGGCACCGATTTTGTGACCGTCTCAGCTCAGATCGAAAGTCTGCATGGCTACGTGCACATGTTTGTCGGCGGTCAGATGACGAGCTACAGTAGCCCCTATGATCCAATCTTCTTCTTGCATCACGCCTTTATCGACAAGCTCTGGTGGGACTGGCAAACCGTTTTGGGCAACATGATGTCATACCCGTCGGCCCAACTCAACGTGCCCATGAGCCCCTTTGCGGAGACCCCGGCTGATGTGCTGGACTCGGAGCTCCAGCTCTGTGTCAAGTATCAGCAACCAGGCGCAAGCCCACCACCATGTGACGAGACCTTTAGCGTCCCAGCCAAGGGAGTCTACGATGAGACGTACATGATTTCAGGCTCTGAGTATTCGGGGACCACCCCATCCCCATCGTCCGATGATGGCCAGGTGTACTTCAAACAGCCTCCTAGCTATGATGAGCGCCTGCCCACGTACACAAGCGACTTTGTCAAAGACGGCGACTGCTACCTCATGGGCCCGCTCGATGCGGCTTATGGCGTTCCTTACATGTACGAAACGTACCACCTGCAGCAGCAAATCTATCGTAATGTAACTGCAGGAGACTTTCACCCTTCAGACTCAACCCGATGCCGCGTGCTGGCCAAAATGCCATCATGGTGGCTGGACACCAACTGGTTGAACGACAACTCGACATACAGTACCAAGACGCGTGATCATCAATACAACGCCACGGTCATCGTGAACGAGTCAACGCGCAACACCACTGTGGTATCGGACTACGGCTATGGTCTGTGCTCTGACAGCTATGATGTTGATGCTGTCTCAACCTATGGGAGCGATGCTTCAGGAGGCAATGACGTTGTGCCTTGCGTGTGCACAAAGGTATACAAGCCGGTTTGTGGATCCAACAATGTCCAATATGCCAACCCCTGTGAAATGCGATGTGCCGGCCAGACCTTGGCGTATGCTGGCGCTTGCCTCGGCTGCGCGGCCACTTGTGAGACGAAAGAGGATCCCGTGTGTGGTGTCGATGGCGAGACCTACGACAACCCATGCTTGGCCAAGTGTGCTGGCGTGAGCATTGCTTATCACGGAGAGTGTATGGCGCGCCCGCGCACCTGCAGCGAGGTCAATGAGTACCGGGCCTCGACAGAGGCGCGCATCAACCTCTGCAAGAGCACCGAGACAACTTGCATCAATGCTCCTTTCAGCGAGTACAACTACTGTGAGTGGGATGGTCGACGCTGCGGCTGTGGTGTCTCGGAAACCGTGTGCAGTGCTTCTCAAGATCTCTGCGAGTACTGCTGCGATAAGGACTTTGTCAAATGCCAGTTGGGTGCCACCGACGTGACCATCTGCGCGGAGGAGCACGCTAGCTGCAAGAGCCGCTGTCAGGCGTCATTTTCTGGGGGGGAGGATGCCGAGGAAGATTCCAACTCAACATTCCAGGTATCTGGCACGGTTGTGCTAACGCTACCCGAGGATGTGATTTTGCCACCAGATGACTTTCTCGACGCATTGCTGTTGTCTATGCAAGTGGCAAATCTGGATCATCGCAATACGAGTGGCGTGGACTTCACATTCGGCCCAGGCTTCCGTCGTCGAGGCACTGAGGTTCAGGTTGACTTTGAGCTGGAGACTAGCAGCGAGGAGTCGCAGAATGAGACCTTGGATGGCTTGACGGAAGCAGGAGAGTCCGGCGCACTTAGCAATGAGCTGGGTTCAATGATGCCTGGCAGTGACTTTGGCGATGTGTCCGTGGCAGCTAGCAGCGGAAATCCACCCGCTTCAGTTTCTCCCACCGATGATGCCGGAGAGGCACCCGGAGGCACCGAGCCTACTGACAACGCTGGCAGCGCTAGCTCTGCACCAGTCGGCGCCATCGCCGGCGGCGTGGCCGCCGGCATCATCCTGGTAGCGGTGGCGGTGGTTGTTGTGATTCATCACAAAAAGCGAGCTCACTCGGTAGCCGCATCTCCGCGAACGACGTCAACGCGTCGGTTCACTGAACCGCAGGGGTATGAGCTGAGTGTGACCGACATCAATTCGAGCAATCACAATGCAAATGCCTACTCCGAAACTGCCATTTCGCAATAAGCTTGGTGCCCTTATTTGCTCTTCTTGGTGTTTTGTTCTGTGTAAATTGTGATATACAACTCGGCTGTCAAAGGCGCGTGCCAATGGTTTGCCGTTACACACATGCTTATTCTCGTTGAAATGTATATCACCGTGTCCATCGACATTTTTCCCGTGCGACCCAAAATGACTCCTCCCGATGTGTATAGAGAGAGCTCGACTTGAGCCAAGCATCCAATTGACTTGAACATTTTTTTCTTATCACGCGGATCAGTCCAAGACACAACTATTCATGCATGTGGGCGACCAATTCTGAGACCACAAATGAGGCCAATGAAGTAAGATCGTACATAATTGTAGCAAAGCGCCTAAAATCGGGCAGGATCTCGTCCAAAAAACATGGTTTTGGCCCAATCAAATGGGACTTGCAGGCGCGAGCGCCAGGTTCCGAGCTTGGTAAGATAACCCCCACGCCACACAAGCCAAGCCTTGAACCCACTCAGCTTGACGCCTTCCCCCCGGTCATTTGGAGCGGTGAGCTCCAAATCGGCAACGCCTATAAAAGAAAAAAAACAAACAGTTGATGTGAAGGGGGTTGACGTTCACGCTCGAGGAAAACCCCGCCTGCGTACCTCCATAAGATCCTAAATAGGCCAGCATGCCTTTGCTAGCAAAAGCGAAGGGTTTGGCCGATGAGAAGTTTTGGTTGAAGTGCCGTGCCAGATAGGCGCCTTGTTGTTCAGCCACTTGTGCAACGGTGGGCAAACGGCCTATGATAAGACAACAATGAGCAAATGTGTCTGGTGACGAGACACGGGGGGTAGGGTCTGCAGGTAAACTCACGCTCCAAGCTCGCGCAGTCACCCAACGCATAGGCATTTTGTGCTTCTTGAATCTGAAGACACTCGTCAACGCCGATTGAGCCATTTGACTTATGCTTAGCGTCGAGCTGTTGAACGAGGCTGCGAGGTGCGACCCCGGTCGACCACACAATTGTGCTCGTGTTGACCTCCTCTCCAGTGCTCAAAACCAAGGATTGATCCTTGACCTACATTACAAGAGAGCAAGAAGCATGGTGAGATAGTGTGAATTTGCTTACGTCGAGTTGAACTTTCGTCAGAAAAGGCAAGAAAGAAAACACATAATTGAACCTGTCCCTCGTTTGGTGCACGTCAACTTGACCCACCTCCTTGACTTGAGTTTGCAAACGAATGTCCACATGCTGTCGCTTCATGCGCATGAGGCCATACTCGGAGAGGGCTTGGTCAAAGCTGCCCAGGACTATACAAAAAATGTCAAGCACACTTGGCTCAGAGGCATGGCTAATCAAACGGGAGATGGAGAGTTGGCCCAGAGACCGGGTGCCAAGCAAGGAGGCCAGAAGGAGGTGACGCACTGCTTGTGCCTGCTTCGAAAATGATCACTTGGGGCAGCATGGTCAACTCGGGGTACAATCGAGCTGCGTCTTGCTCCAGAAAATCGGAAAGTTCGGCAGCAAACTCAACCCCAGTAGGCCCCCCACCCACCTAAAAAAGCATGGTATATTTGACTGTGAATGAGGAGAGACTTGTCACGCAAGTCAAACACCAACGTCCAAAACCCGTGCCTCAAGCCCAAGGCGTGGCGGGCATCTGCAGCCACAAAAACAAAAAATCAAAGTACACACCACACAAAATGTTGTGAGTCGCCGCCGCACTTCTGGGCTGAGTGTCGTGTTTGAGGCAGCCTCCAAGCAGTCATGGATGTGACTGCGGATGTTCCTAGGCAGGCACATTTTGAAAAGCAGGCAAACCGATGGGGTAAGTTGCGAGGACTTGTCGAGGCGAGATCAAATGAATGTCATGCCGATAGGGCATGGCGTACCGAGCGTGCTCAGTTTCTTTCAAAAAAAAGACACGCGATTCATCAACACCAGGAACATTCAGCCTAGAGATACCACACGTGTAGATGCACGGCATGAGGTCATTCTCAAGCAAGCACATCGCGGCGAAAGAGGAGACAAAATCAATGCCAGTGTCGTCTGCACATGTGCAGAAGTGGAAGCGTACGTGTGAGGTTGGGCTCCGATGGCGACGACCAAGTGATTGTAATCAATTACCGTATCTTTCTGTACGCCAGAAACGTGCAAGCTGCTCATGCGACACGTGATGCGTTGCTGCTGGAGGTCCAAGTTTGTGGCTTCCGCTTGAAGATATCGCCATCCGTTCTGTGGACGCGTATGCGGTGCACGGTTTGCTGAGCATGCTTGCCTTTGGAACCTGCACGCAGAAGCCCGGCCTACCTTGGCTGCCTGGGGCCGTACAGGCTCGATGATGGAGCGATGCTCTAGTGTTCCAACCTAGCGTGGTACACCAGTCAAGATTGTCAAGGCATGGGGATAAAAAGAATAAAAACGAAACCAAAAAAGAAACCCGGGCAAAGGCTGGCGAGGCACCTCGTACCGTCGTGGAGGCTAGGAGTGGTGTAAAGAGCATGTGGTCACGTGGGGAGACAACCGTGACTTTATATTTGCTGTGGTCTACGTCGCGCACCTTCGTCAACGAGGCAGGTGGTCAGGCAACACGATGCACTAAGCAGGCTGAAACAGAATTGCAACGGCAGGACCATATGGACAGCCACGGACGGCGAGCAGGTCGAACATCACACTGATCCATTGCCCCTAGACTGGGCTCATTGACGTACGAAGCGGTAAGCACCCCAACCGGTCCCCAGGACCACGACATGGGGTCGGGCCGTTTTTGTGGCCAAGTGGCGCTGGGTTGTCAGTCGGAGCCCTCCCATGCGAAAGGCAGTGGTGGAGCGCAACATGAAGCTGGTTTGGGCAGCCGCAGAAGGGCTCAAATCATTCTCTTTATGTAACGCTGGTCTTGAGAGTATCAAATCTTGTCGCCTATGCTTTAGGGGTCTGTCAGTTGGGGAAAATGCAGGTCAACCGAGAGCACAGCGTAAGCATAAAAAATATCATAAAAAAAAAAAACACCAACATCTTGAGTTACACCCTTTGACAGTGCAGCTTGCAGCCAGTGACCCTACATCGCACGACCGGTGCCATGCCCAATGTATTTGCATAGATCCTGCTCACTTAATCCTATTCCAACTGAAAAACCGGGCGCCAGTGCAGAGTATTGATTCGTCCATCTCACCCGCTGGCTGCCATCTCACCCGCTGGCTGCCATGGCTGCCTATGAGGCGGAGGCAGCTGCACCAGACAGCTGCAGCCACCACCAGCCCGCAGCTGTCCGCAATTTTCAAACGCAATGCTTGCATCTGCAATTTCGTGCCATTGTCAGCATGTAAGATCAAATCGGGTAAAAATGTCATCAATTTCCAGGCTTGTGTGCTGTGCGTCGCGGTGGCGATCACGAATATGGCTGGATGGTTGGCGGCGCTGTGGCGGGCAGGGCGGGAGCATGCCCTGTTTACCCGGCAGCTCTTTCGTGATCCTCGGCTCCGGCAGGTCTTGATTGTGGTTTGGTTCGTCAGCTTGGCAGGGCCAGAATTTGGGTCTGAATACTCCAATGGACAGTGCTCAGATCTTGGCTTTGTGCTTGGTCGGCAGGACGGCGTCCTTTGGTGGCGCGCTGCATGCGCCTGTGACGACCTTCTTCTATCGGCGCGTTGGTGCATCGGATATTGACATTGGCTGGATTGGTAGGGTTGATCCCATCATAAAGCTTGTTGCTCACGTCTCAATTCATTCGCGGTGCTAGATGGCCTGCTGGGTTAGCCTCATCATGCCGATCATGGCTTTGGCTGGCCGATGCGTCACGACAGGCTTCATGATTAGCATTGCAGCCTTGCTGTGTGCGCCCTTGTGGGGCTGGCTGCTGGATCGACGCGGCGCCTACCCTGTCATCCTCGGCGCCTGCTTTCTCTGTGCGGTACGAACTTGCTAACCGGGATCGACATGTACCTGTCTTCTTGGGCGCATGCCCGCTTCATGGCCCACCTATTTGCTTTACCTTCAGCTGGGATGCCTACTGCGCGGCTGTGCCCAGGGCATGATTGAACTCTTTGTTGGCGGTGCGCATTGCTAATTTGCCATCGCTTCCTCGCTCGTGCAAGCCTATCCTGAACTGCTGCGCCTGCATAAGTGCAAAAGGTCGCCTGACGCCTCACATGACCTGTGTTGATAGCCGTCACCCTGGGAATCGGCGCCGGCTATCTGTGGACAGCGTCTTTGGTTTATCTCTTGAATCATACCAACCCAGCGGCCAAGGCCATGGTTGTAGCCAATTACCTTGTTCAGGTTTGACTTTTGCTCGTGCGTCGCAAAACTCAAATCCCGAGATCGCTCACGTGTTGAAACTGGCAGATTTCCGTGCTGCGAATTGCCGGAAAGAGCTGCTACCCCATATGGCATGCGCTGGCCACCTTGGTGCTGAACATTCCCGAAGGCCTGCTTCTAGATCGACTCAGCATGGGCGTCTGCACTGTCTTTTGTGCGTATGGCACCGTCGCCCTCTTGGTGTTCGGTCAGGTACGTACATGCACATACATGGTTGCACTGTACAAGGCGCGCGCGCGGACACACCATCATCCGATCAAAACTTGAAACAGCCAATCCGCCGGGCCGAGGAAATACGGTTACAGAGCGCAGCAGACCGACGCTTCAGCATACCCACCGTGTCGACAACAGACTGCACTGAACAGGGATGCCATCTATTGCCAGGTTGGGGCTCGCCCGCGTTCATCGTGCTTCCCTCCCATCGTGTCAAACCGTGACGCGCCACACAGCAAAAGTAACGCGGGTGTCTTGGTGATGCACACGACGCAGACCACGCTGCGCCGGCCCAGCCAGCGGAACAAGATGCCAGCTTATCAGCAGAGGCCGTCGCCGCACGCTCGGTGCACCGAGCGCGCAAAATTATTGGACTGTGCACGTCAGCCCTGGGCCAGGCAGCCTTCATCTCGGGATTGAACACCATCTGGCCTCTTTTTCTCGCGGATGTCTATCAATGGGGCTCGGCTCAATTTTCTGGAGTCCTGCTTGTGACTAGTCTTGTGGCCACTGCAGCTGTGGCGGCGGTACCATTGCTTTTAAGGTTCGTGGTGCTGTAGCCTTTGCATTGCTAGCAGTGTTTGACAGATGCAGGGCTTGGGTTATTTGTAACGAGAATGTGGTTGGGCACAGGATTTGGCAGCCACGGCGCATGGGCGTGATGCTCTGTGGCGCAAGTGCGGGGGTCCTGTTGCTTGCAACACCCAACCCTGGTCCTCTTGCACGCATTGTGACGATCCTGGCTACGACGGCTGCTTCAGCCTCGCTGATGGCCGTTGAACCGTTGATCAAGACCTGTGCCTCTGATCTCTCCACCGACAACACGCAAGGAACCAGCTTCGGTGTCCTGGCGCTTCTAGCTGGAGCGGGAGAAGCCCTGGGCAGTATTGCTTTTGCTCACATGTATGCGTCGGGTTCTACCATCGATGGGCATGAGCAGACGCTCAGCTCCTTCCGACTGCTGGCCCTTGTGAGCTTGTCTGTGGGAATCGGCTTGTATCTGGCCACCGACTATGCTGGGGCTCGAGTCACAGCCAGCGTGCCCGCCGCTCCATCAAGTTTGCCACGAACGCCACGTTCGTTGGATGACAAGCTGCACTGACAATCGCAGAGAAAGTCGTTGGCATGAGCCTCATGAACAATTATTCAAAAATGAGGTGACGTCAAGGTGATGATTCAAAGGCGCCGAGCGTCCGATTGCAATTCACTCTGGCATGTTCTTGGCTCTCAAAAATTCATGATAGTGGGCAAGAAAGAACTACGAAATATACAGAAGAAAGAGGAAATTGCTCAAGAAGGGGAAGAACTTGAACGAGCTCAGAAAGAGAAGCGGCATATGACAGGACCGTGTTGCCTCATCACACTGTCCCGTTGAGCAAAGTCATCATAGAAAGCAAACACATCAAGCCAGGCGTGATATAGGCAAGCTCTGTGCCGTGTTTGGCACCCATAAGAAATGGCAAGGAACTTGCACAAGACACGTCAGAAATATGACCCTGTTGCGCAGAAAGAGAGAGCAGACAAGAGTCAAGGGGTACTAGACCCACGACTGAGCCGCCTCTTGCCGAGAAGTGTTTGTGTGTGTCCGTTGCTTGGCGGCGAGGCGCGGCGAATAACCGGGCCGGGCACTTTGCACGTGGCGTGGTTGTAATAGGGTGGTGGCGGTTGAGCTTGTGGTCGAAGCACTATTATTGGCCCGTAACAGAGATCTTCGACGCGCATATGGCGAGGCCCCATCGTCAGGAAATGGATCTGCCTGATCAGCGGCTCCATGCGTTGAGGTCCACGTCGCCGGGGTTGCAAACTGTGATGGGGTCGTAAGCGGGGGCGAGGGCGTGGACTGGCGGTCAGACTCACGACGGTACTCGTCGAGGTTGAGACGGGGTATGTAGTCAAGGTTGGCAGCCAAGCCGTCCTGGCGACGGACACGGACTTCTTGGCCGCGCTGAACTGTTTGATCGGCAGAACTGGCACGGTCACAAGTGGCCTCGGGCTCCAAGGCCACACTCAAGCGAGCCAGACGCTTGGCTAGGGAGTCTAGGGGTTGGCCATCGCCCAGGTTGCTGGGGCTTGATAGGCGACGGCGAACCATGCGGTATGGCTCCATGAGGGCCTCATCGCGGTCCACGCCCTGCAAGTGGACCTGGTCCTCAAACGAAGCCTCAACTTCAGCCTTGGTGTAAGTTCTGTGCCCGCGCGTCCCAGGTGCCAGCATCACGTCATGAGAGCACGGCTTCAGGAAGTGAAGAATACAAGCTCAACGTTCAAGACTGGCCCACAGGCACAAACCAACGAGGATGAAACCACATGACATAGACTTACGTCAGATACCGTTGGGCCAGGATGGTGGTCATGAGCTGGGCTTCGGCAATGATCGAAAGACCGCTGCCCTGCTCATCAAAATTACGCACAGCGGCGACTTGCGATTCCAAGGCCAGCACATCCTGAATGCTGTCCCGGGAGGTACGGGCTGGCCTGGTTGGCGGGCAATGGCCGTGATGGGGAGGCATGGGGAAGGATTGAGAGACGAGAATTGCACGCACCAGCACGCACGGCGGTTCAGGGTCTCGCGTGTATGTATGTGTGTGTATGTGGGTGTGTGCCTGTCTTTTTGGACGTCTTTCTGTCTGTGTGTCTGCCTGCTTGACCTCCCACAAAAGGGCAAGATGTCGTCCAAGGTGACGCTCTTGGCCACCAGAGAGACGCGGGCACGACACGGCTGATACGAATGAGCAAGAAGCTCGCGTGAACAAGAGGTGGAAGGAAAATGGGTGTGTCGTGGGCGCCAAGGTCAGAGCCGACCAACTCATGTCAAAGCGGAGAAAGCATAGCTTTTCCCTGGTCGCTAGGGACTTACCTGCTCATGGCCGCGGCGTAATCGCCGACTGTACGATCCAGGGCTTGGGGCGTCCCGGCAACAGGATAAAATTGTCCGCTCTGGTATCTTATATTCTTCTGTCTTGGGATGAATGCATGCACTCGCTTGGCCCAATCGGCCAGCCGTTGATCAATCCAAGATCCACCACGTATCTGCCATCGGCTTTGAACAACACGCAGCTACCACCACCGCCACAGTAACAGTAGCAGCAGCAGCAACAGCAACAGCAACAGCAACAACTGCCGCCGCCAAAACGATCAAAGAAAAAAAAAAAAAAAAGCGCCGGTTCCCAGTCCTCTGGACGCTGTGGAGACCAGGAGACTCGCGTGCTGACAAAGAATGACCCAGTTGAAAAGTCTGACATCACGAACTGCGTTGTTGTTCCCACGTCAGCAGAGAGAGCGTTGGCCCTTCCAAAGACAAGGGCAATTTGTGAGCAAACTGCTGCATCTTCCATGCTGTGTTGGGTTAGGAATTCTGCTCAAAGACCCAAGATACCAGCATAAAGTCGTCGTGTTTCTGCATCTTCTGCAATCCTGTTGGCCAATGTTCTGGAACGGCGCAGCGCACAGCCATCTCGAGCACGAGGTGATTGGACCGGCTGACGGGCGGCAAGGGTGTGCGAAGGCACACTAGAGCCAAGTGGGGTGAGACAGCCCCGCTACTGGATACGCGGCCTTGACCTGCGTTGTTCGACTGGCAACAACCATTCCTTTCATTCGCACGTGCGCAAAAGCTGCCAAATATAATATTCTCATATCCGCAATCACTCGGCGCCTGCAGAGACAGGCCTCGCCGCGCCTGATGATTGCCCGCAGGGCGTCGCCCACTACCTTGGTCTCAACTTTATCTTCCTTAAGATCTGAAGGCGCTAGCCATCCCCGTACACCAGCCATGCTTGCCTTCCTCCAACAACACTGGTTTTTGATTGGGCTTGTCGCTGTCATCTTCTTGGCCCACGCCGTACCGTGGCTCGGCGCGACTGGAGGTAGGGCGTGCGCTGCAGGCGGCAATGCCAAGTACAGCCACGGGCTGTGAGCGCGCCATTTGTCGTTCTCCGCGTCTCAACGCTTGTCATGGGTCATCGGGTCCACGCTAGGTCCACTCATGCCAGAGTATAGCATCAAATATGGAGCCGTCTTTATGATCTTCTTCAATTCGGGCCTCACCCTGCGCACTGAAGACCTGGCCGCCGCAGCACTACAATATCGGGTGCATGCCATGATCCAAGGCTTTACGCTGATTCTCGTGCCACTTTGCGTGGCCATCTTTGTGCACGCAGCCCCAGCGATTCTCAGTGACGCCTTGACCAACGGGTCTGTCCTCGCACAGTACATCCCTGCCCGCCCAAGCCATGCTTCAGCCAGCCTTGCCTCATGTCTCGGCATTCCTTGGTGCTCAACGCCTCTTGTGCGTGACGTGTGGGCTGATTGAAATTGGGCCCTCTCCCAATAGCTTTACCGTCTTGTCCTGCATGCCGCCACCCGTGTCCTCGGCCGTGATTCTGACCAAGGCGGCCAACGGGAATGAGGCTGCTGCTATTTTCAACTCCGCCCTCGGCAGTTTCCTGGGCATCTTTGCCACCCCTGCATTGCTCATGCTAACGGTCGGTGCTGCTGCGCATTCCCTCTACCCAGCCGCTGCAAAAGCAACCAGAAAGCGACCAGTTGTCATGGCCTGCTACTTTCTTTCTGCATTACAACATGTCCTAGATTGGTGCCTCGGCTGACATGGACGTGGGCAAGATCTTCTGGTCGCTCTCCTTGACTGTCGTTTTGCCTTTGATCTTGGGACAGGTTGGTGGGCCCAACGTGCTTTGATCACCAGTTTCTGCCAGCGCTGTTGTGCGGCGATTGAGCAAACGTTGCTGTCATTTTTCTTTTTTTCTTTTTGTGAAACATGGCGGCATCTCCCGTTTCAACGTGGTGTGCTTGGCTGATTGAATGACCATGCCCCTTGTTCTTGATAATTAGGTGGTTCGCTTTGAGGCTTGGCACCGGATTCGTCCATGGAACATACCCTTTGGCAATATCAGCAGTGCCACTCTGCTCCTCATCATCTTTTCCACGTTTTGCAACACGTTCTCCAGTACGACCTCTTTGTCTTGCATCGGCAGGCACAGACACAGACATTGACAGAGCCATGCACACGCGCGTGCGCACATGCATTTCATGCTCTGATCCCGACACGGGTACGCCCTTGCTTCAACCTTGCGTGCCACAGGTCATGTCGAAGTGGAGGTGCGGTCGCTATTGGCCGTGGTGGGTTTGGTCATCATTATGCTCATGGCAGAGATGATTGTACTTTTTGTGGCCACCAATGCGATGGGCTTCTTCCCACGTGACGTTGTCTGCATTCTCTTTTGCGCCACACACAAGTCGTTGACCCTGGGTATGGCTCGCCTCTCCTCTCATGCCCGTCGTGATGCCCAGCTTTGAGGCCCCCTCTCACGCAATGCTTCTTTGCCGTTCTTTGGACGGGCTGCGGCAGGTATTCCAATCCTGAACATCGTTTTTGCAGGCTCGCCCCAACTATCTCTTGTTTCCCTGCCCCTCCTCGTGTACCACCCGACGCAAATCCTGCTCGGTGGTATTCTTGTCCCTGCTGTCCGAAGCTGGCTATATGCGCGAGATCGCAAGAAACAACTGGCCTCAGAGGCCCACCAACTGGCCCCGCGCGCCTAGGCAGCACACATCCCACGCCCTGCTTCATGCTCGCATCAGGGGTTTTCAGTCAAGAGTAAAGAAATCAAACACGACAACTGGCAAAATTTCTTTGATGTCAGAAAAATATTTTTTCAACACGGTCCATGGTCGTGTTGGATGTTGTGTCCTTGACACCCAGGATTTTTCTCCTTTTTTGAAAAACTGAAATTCTCCGCGCGCTGGGGGACGAGCGGGGTTGTGTCGCTCGCTGCATCACCTTCTTTCCCCTCCGTCCTCCGTCGGTGCCTGCTGCCAATTCCGATCAAGTGCAGCACCTGGAGCTAGGGTTCGCACTTGTATGTGTGCCGACGGGCTTCTCCGTTCGCCGACAAAGCTGGCAAAGAAGTGATAAGAGCAACATCGCGTCTGACAAACAAAAACACCGCAAGGCTCAGCTTCTGCGCCGGAAGCTGGTGACGCCTCGCCATGGATAGCTTTCAGCGTGTCAAGGTGATTGGCAAGGGGTCCTTCGGCGCCGCCGTTCTTGTGCGCCGCAACACCCAGCTCTTTGTCATGAAGGTACACAGCACCTCGCGCCCTGATCGCTTGACTCCTGCCAGGCGCCCTTCTCCCAAGTCCCCCAGCTCATGTCACCCTTTCCTTTTCCCGCGCGTTTGCCTGATCATGCCTCACGTGGCAACCGTGCAGGAAGTTACACTGACCGGATTGGCTCAGAAAGAGAAGGATGAAGCGGCCCACGAAGCCGCGGTCTTGCAAAAACTTGACCACCCCAATATCATCCGGTGCGGCCCAAACCCGCCCCTACTTTACTCAACAAGCTGCCTCATTCAGACCAAGGCCCCCCGTGGAAGCTCATGCACCGCGCCTCACCTTCCTGCACCCCTCTTTTGCTCGAACAATTTCTCTGTCATGGCTTCCCTCCCTGATTTTGCGTTCCCCGTGTCCCCTGATTCAAACGACGTAGTTACGTGGACAGCGGCATGTCTTCGACAAAGCTATGGATTGTAATGGACTATGCCACCGGCGGTGATCTGGACGACTTGGTTCAGAAACACAAACGCAGCAAGGATTACATGTCCATTGAGCTGGTGCTAGGCTTGTTTGTGCAGATCTGCTCGGCAATCAAGTACATTCACGAGCTTAAAATTCTGCACCGCGACCTCAAGTCGAAGAACGTCTTTCTAGATAAGCCCACCACCAGCGACAGCATCCCGCAGGTGAAGTTGGGAGACTTTGGCATCGCCAAGGTACTGGATTGCACGCAAGCCTATGCCAAGACTCAGATTGGCACACCGTATTATCTCTCTCCGGAGATCTGCAAGGACCGCCCCTACTCGTATCGTGCCGACTCGTGGGCCCTGGGCATCATCTTGTTCGAGTGTCTGGCCCTTCACGTGCCCTTTGATGCCAACAATCTCAAAACGCTCATCACCAAAATCACGTCACATCCCACACCGGCCATCCCGGTACAATACCAATCTGTCGACGGTCTGCGCGAGCTCGTTAATTCGCTGCTTGCCAAGGAACCTGGGCGCCGGCCCTTAGTGCAAGAGGTGTTGGCCTCTCCGCTCATGCTACAGGCTGCCCACTTGGTCGAAGCCCAACGTGCCGCTGAGGCTGCTACAGATGGCCGACCCTCAACAACATCAAACGGCGGGAACACGAGCGCTCTCACGGGCACAGTTTCCAGCGGCAAAGCCCGCAAGCGCCTTCCATCAACACCTACCCGTGCACGGGCTCCGAATCATGGCGGGGATGCTGCAGGGCCTCCGGCTCGCCGGCGTTCGTCCGCTGCCGTAGCCACGGCTGAAAAGCAGCTTCGAGCTCATCGGCAGCTCCAAGCTCAGCAAGCCCAGCAGTTTGGCGCGGCGGCCCCTGCGTTTGCTGCTCGCCCACCGACTGTGACTGGCCCCAACAATGCACCAGGCCTGCGCGATCCAAGCCTCTGGTCCCACCGGGGTGGCGCGCAAGCCATGAACTCGCCCATGGCTGCAGACTCACCGCGCCGGCCTCCAGGCCTGGACATGGACACAATGACACCCGTCCGGCTGAGACAGGACCAAAATCATTCCAACCCCACCCCGGATCGTCATCACATGAGTATGAGCATGAGCATGAGCATGAACCTGGGCGGAGCGGCCCGCCCGAAAACTCCAAGCGCAGCGCGCCAAGCCTATTTTGATCAGCGCGAGCAAGAGCTGAACGAGGGCCGTGCCATGCTGGCCCAACTTGCACTCAACTCGCCTAATGGACCTCTTTCCCGTGTGCCGCCTCATGTGGGTCGAGCTTATGCGGCAGCGCGCTCGCCTGCCAAAGGACGGCCAATCAACCCTGGAGGCAACGCCAGTGGGCTGCGGCATTCGGATCGCGAGCGTGCGCGTCGTCTGCAAGAGATGCGACAGGTGCGTGCACGGCATTGGAACAGAGGCAATGAAAGCCCTGACGCTTGCCTGACACTATTTTTTTTTTTCTTGTTCCTTGGGTCTTTGTGGTTTTTACCAAAAACATTTGCTTGGGCTCCATTGGCCGTTTGTTCGGTTTTGCCAAGCATCAGTCAGTGCTTTCAATCTGACCTTTTGCTGCTACTTTTGTTACGGTCGCTGATATTCCAATAGATTGAGCTTCAACGGCAATATCAGCGCGAGGCATCAGCGCAGAAGAGCCAGCGTATCGGCGAGGCCAGGTGCTCTCAAGATCAGATACGTCCCTCCATAGACACGGGAAACCGCGGAGCGCCGGTCACGACAGCTGCCGCGGCCAGTGTCAACGCAGCCGCCGCAGCCGCCGTTGGGCAACCCGCCTATGATCCCTATCGCGCTGCACGAGAAGCGTATCTAGAGCGACAACGGCAGGCAGCACGGAATGCGCGACGCTTTTACGAGGAGCTCAACACTCCTTCCGTGCCAGCTACTGACGACGCACCCACGCATGCATCTCCTCCAGCTGATAACGTGGACCACGCGGCAGCAGTTCGGCAAGCGCGCGAGCAGCGACGCCAAGCCGAACTGGCAGCTAAAGAGGCGGCGCTAGCACAAGCCCGCGACGATGCCATGGCGGCTCGCCGCGCCCTTGAGCAACAGCGTCTGCACGGTCATGCTGCGAAGGAAGGTGCGGCCATGGCTCCAGCGCCAGCGCCCGCACCAACGCGTGCCCGTCCTGCAGGCGCAGGAGGGCACAAGCAGGTTGCCCGCGCAGCCGTGCTGCCTCAAGCTGACAACGGTTATGCAGTTCCCTCGCTTGGAAACGGGGAGACCATGGATCTCTCAAACATGTCCGTGGACATGGACGCTGGGCCCATGATGGATGTGGCGGCTGGCCCCGCTGTTTATGAGGACATGGCGCCCTTGCCGCTCAGCGACCCTCTGCGACCTCGCGATGCGGTCCGTGCCGAAGCCGCTGCTCAGAAGCAAATGGCCGAGGAGCGCTACCGGCAACAACTCGATGAGGCTCGCCGCCAACATCAAGAACAGCAGCTCTTGCTGGCGCGCAAAATGGCCGCCGTGCTTCATTAAACGGAGGCCACACACCTGGTTGTCGGGGTCGCCATCATGACCTTTTTGTCACCATTGCGTCCATTATCTTACTCCTCTGTACATGCCATCAGAAATACATGTACTCTTATTCATCACTTGCTGTAGCGCGATCGAGCCTCGTGGACTGTTGAAGGGCGGTTGAAACACCCCCACTTTGCTTTTTTCTACACGCGTGCCTGGGGCACAATACTGCAAATTGATTGATCTCTGCTTCTTCTTCATCTGATTCACAATCAATCAGCTTGTTGATCAAAAGCTTGTAACCCCCTTGATGATGCGTGCATGTATGCATGTTTGCACGTTGTCCCTTCGGGTTGTAGCTCTGGATTAATTGCCATGCCTGCTCTTGGGCACGGGTCAATGCAGCTTGTGAATGGCGAGTGCTTGGGGCGTGGCAGCTCTGTCGGGGCTGCGGCGGCATGCGCCCCGTGCCTTGCTGGCTTTTTTGCTGCTCCTAACGCTGGCATCACTCTGGCTACTTCAGCCAACTGGAGAGAATGAGAGGTTGGAGGGCCGCCGTGGCCATGTTGATTACGGTCTGCCCCCGCTCGAGCACGAGCTTAACTCTTCCGCTCAGGTCAGGTCAAGCACTGGGGCCGAAACGCGTTAGCTCAAAGGAAGCCCCGCCCCCAGCTGACATTCTCCTCTTCGTGTGCCTGACTTGGTCTGCTCGCGCTCCGCCAACCTGTAGCTGCAAGGCGTGCCTGCCTTTGTATGGGAGATACCTCAGGTTTGTGTTCGACACCAATGCTCTCTTGCGAGGGCATCCTAGCTAAATGGCCCATACTCTGGTTTCATTGTCCAATGCGCCTTGGCACACCTGCGGTTCTGTCACACTGGACTGACTGAGTTTGGATGTGTGCTCATCCCTCCCCTGGGCAGCTCCTGATCATCGGTGTGATGAAAGCCGGGACGTCTGCTCTATATTATGCGCTTTGCGAACACCCACGCATTAATTGCGTCGCTTACGTGAAGGTGTGACCAAGCTTTGTTCCAAGACCTTCGTGACAAACGAGGGCCAGTCTCTAGGCATTGGACGCGCTCACGGGGATGTCTCAAATCGATATCTGGCAGGAGCCATTTTATTTATCCTCTGCTGAGGTGGCAGCTCAAGCACGCGAATATCATGGGCTCGTGCAGCAGGAGCGCCGTCGTCTTTTCCATTTGCGTTATGTACAAACAGTCTTCAATCTCACGGCGCTGAGTGCGGGCCAAGTCACGCTTGAAGCGAGTACCACGTATCTGCACTCGGCCGCTGCTCTGACTCTAATCACTTCCCGCCTCATGAACGCCGATCGTGTAAGCCTCGATGTGCTCGGGAAACAATTTTCAGCTCCTGTTTTTGATTGCATCTCCTGCACGTGCACTCTGACTTGGCTTCTTCGGCTTTCACTGACCGGCGAGGCATGACCATAATGCCCTTGCGCTCGGCCGAAAATAGATTCGGATGCTGGTCGTTTTACGAGAGCCTTTGTCGCGGGCCCTGAGCCACTATAACCATGAAAAGCGACATGGAAAGCAAAAGGCCACGTTTGGAGATGCCATCGCCCCCGAGCTGGCCATACTCAAAAGCTGCCACCAACAGGACACCTGGCTCGCCCAGCAGAATCGTTTGGACGAGGTTAGCTGCTGCAAGGCACATGCACGCGCGTAACCGGTCTGTGTCTTCATTGTCTAACGCCCGAATTCTTATCAGGCCCGACCCTATGAGGCGCTATATGACTGCGTGCAAGCCGAAAGTGAGCGCTATCGCCTCGCCAAGCGGCGTGCGCTGCCTGGCTATTTGTTCAAGGTGCAAATGATGAGCTTTCCCGTGACCCTGTGGCCGCCCGTGGCCGTCTCCCCAGCCCATGCTCTGGCTTCTTCCCATGGCGGCTGATTGTTGTGATGACTTGGACATTGGCAGAGCTTGTACCTATGGCATTTGCGGCCTTGGTTGGCTGCGGTGCCGGACCGCTTGCATTTTGTGTTGCATGAGCACTTTCGGCGAGACCCCATCACCGAGCTGGCACAGGTATGGAGTTTGGTGCACGTGAGCATTGCACACAAAGGGCTGAAACCATATTCATGCTTGCTTCTTCTTCTACCTGGACTTGTTCGTGTAGCTGCAACGCAATATTGGGCTCGAGGAGTTTGACTATGAGTCGGTGCGAGAGGAGATTACGCACGAGTTTCAAGAAGGGTCCCGGTACAATCGCTTTTCGGGCCCCATGATCCACGAGTTGGCGCTCCTGTTTCGGGCGCACAACGATCTTTTAGAGCTTGCCATTGGCATGCCCTTGCCCTGGAACGAAGCCTTGGAGCGAGGGCACTTTGTTATTCCAATTGAATGAGCAAAACGATCGATGACGTCCGCTCAGATCTATTCCGAAACCAGGCTGCCTGAAACATGTGTCTGCTGTTGAAACAGACCTCAATTCTTGCGCCATCCTGGGCCAATATCCGTGACCGAAAAAGGTAAAAAGCAGAGTCACGTGTTGCTTTGCCCAAGGCAAAGCGCACGTTATTCAAAATTTGCAGGGCAAAACATGGCCCGTGCAGTCTCGTGGTGCGGCCAAATAAAGGTGCCGTGGGCCGGAACATGCAGCCTAGTCCCGGCGCTTCAACATTCCACCCATAATAGCCTCATATTCTGTGGCAACTACATCCTCGACATGTGAATAGTCCTGCGCCCCCAGCCAGGGGTACACCCGTCGTCGGCATCAGAAGGCCATTTGAAGCACCATCAAATTTAATTTGCGCCAGCCAGCTTGGGTTGGCGTACCTTAATCAAGAGCATACGACAGATGGGCCAGCTCGCCAAGCTAGCCAAGACCGAGCGCAGACCGCGATGGACCAATACAAAGTAGAGTGCGCCCATGGCAGACCCAACAGCCACACCGGCAACCACCTACAAGCGCGTGACGTACCACAATGAACGTGTTTCAAGAAGCAAGGCCATGGGACCGCCATGTCATGGCTGCTCGCGGTACGTCAACCCACCTGCTCGGCAGTATGGTAGAAGAGATAGACACGACTAATCGCCACCAGAGCCAACTGGATAAGGAGACCAATGGTGGCGATCACTTGTCCGGAGCGCGCCAGCCATGGGGGAGAGTCTTGTCGTGCTGCGGGTTTCAGGCTACAGGGGCGGTCAGGTAAGTGCGGCAGATTCGAGCGGGTGGGACAGACAATATCACGTACCGCTTCCATACAACAAAAATCATGTAGATGGTGAAGAATCCCATGAGTTGAGCATGTGATGATGGCATGCCATGCTTGACCAGGACCGAACTGGCTGCAGAAGCGGCACGCAAGGCAACATTAAACCGACAGCAGCAACAACAACAACAACAACAACAACCAAAAAAAAAAAAAAAAAAAATAACAGTGCATGTAGTGATAAACAGTGTAATCATATATGGAGTAGAGAACGTCGGCAGCGGGAATCAGCAGTCTGGAAGGCAGCGCGCATCTTGGGATCTCTTTTCTCAAGCACTCAGCATGAGAGACCAACCTCGTGCGGGGCGTGGCTCGCGAATGTGGTGCTTCAGCCAGTAGTTTAGAACCTCATTCAGGAGCAGGCCAAGCAAAAACATCATCTGCCAAGCCAGCGCACAGTTGACTGTTATCACATTGCCTGAGCGCCTGGGAGGTCCAGGGCAGGTTGTTGGTCATTGGAGAATCATTGAGCCCGGCGCCGAGTCGACTGACCGTCTGGAGATCACGGCGCACAATGATCAAGACGCCCAAGGAGAATAACAGAAAGAGGGGCAGCAAGCTGATGTACGCCAGTATCATGCCCACCTAATCCCCGTACGCAAGTGAGAGAGCGGCGATGCGCAGCACCTAGTGTGAAGCGGCGTGAGACGACGCACCAGATCCCCGGTTTCGTATTCGACAAAAGCCAACGCTGCTGGCTCCAGCCGCGGCAGGTCCATGGTCATGATGGTTGAGTGAGTATGTTTGTGTGTTCCTTCAGCAAAGTATCGACACGTTTTGCAAGCTGTCGTTGCGTCACCAAATACCCGTATTGGCAGCTTGCTGCTCAATCTTGATGCGCCTATCTTCTCGGGTCCGCAAATGTGCAGCAGCAGCAACCCACGATGCCGTTGAGCTGCACAATCTCCTCTTTTCCAGAAAAAAATAATTTGAAAAAAAAAAAAAACCGAAAAAATGACAATTTGATTGTGTGTTGTGTTGTTCGTTTTTCGGTGCCTGTCGTGTGTGTCTGTCTCAGTGTACCTGCCTCTTGTCTGTCTCTGTCTCCACTCTGCCTGTCTCTGTCTGCCTCTGTCCCTGTGGGCGGCTCTATCCATCACTCTCCATTTCTCTTCGACTTTGCCTGCCTGACTGTCTGGATCTGACTGTGTCTGTGTCTGTTTTTGTGTCTGTTGTTTTATTTTTTATTTTTTTTTTCGTCATCGCAATTGCAACTGTACGGCCAGTCCGGACTGGAAGATGTTGATTTTCACAGAGACAGCGTCAGGGCCTGTGTTCATGATTGTTCAACTGGAGCACGGCTCGCTGACCGAGGGGTGCCTGCCCTGAATGAGGTTGGCCTTGGTGAGACCTCTGTGTTCCGACTCAAGTGCCTGGCAGGTGATCGGCGAGAAACCTAGTCATGTCATGTTGGTTTGTTGTGCTAAGCTGTTTTATGCATCCTTGAGTGCAGAAAGAGGCTGATGTGGCGAGGGCGTAGCCATGATGCAGTGCCAAAAATCGCCATGTATGTCTCCAAGAATGCTGATGCTCTGTCCCTCGGACAAGCCGCAAGCAGGCGCCTCAAGTCGGCAGGGTGAAAACTCGAGTCCTGGAAAGAAAAGGAAGAAATCTGCGTTTGCAAAGCTTAGAAGAACGAGGCGACAGGAACTGAATTGGGGGACCGATATTGCGAGTAGCACGAGTGCTGGCTCGCGCCTACTCGCCGAGGACAACGTTCAGGACAAAGGGAGCTACAAGGGAAAACCAAATCATCATAGTGAGTTGAGCTGCTGAAATGCTCAAGCGCTCGGCCCAACCCAAGTTTGGTCATTAAGTAGTGCTCGGCATGAGCGGGCGACGCAGCCAAGGCTTACTTGCACGCAGCACGGCGCAATACGCAGCAAAGACGGCAAAAGTCTGCATGGTCTGGGCACGCATGAGCATGACCTCTTCTTGGGAGGGACCTTGTTGCGGCTGCATAATGTCGGTGACTGAGCAGGCAAGGAGCCGCAAAGTGAGATGGAAAACCGCATGACACCAAACGGCAAGTGGTGCACTAACACAGGCAAACAGCCAAACCAAGTCGGACCAGCCAGACAAACCTGGTACTACTTCTAAAACAGGTTTGCAAAGGTCCTGAGCTCTGCGCTGATCAAACTAAAAATGGTCGCAAGAGCCCAGCAATCCGCAGAGAGACAGAGAGAGAGAGAGAGACAGAGAGACAAGACAGACAGAGAGAGAGAGAGAGAGAGAGACACAATGAATTGGTTTGGTCGGTTTGAGAAAGAGAGAAGTAAAGAGCAAAGACACAAAGGAAAAGCACAACTACCACATACACACACAGAGAAACAGCCTCGTGTCGTCGCGGTGTGATGATAGTAACACTTTGACTCATTTGGCTGACATGAGGCCATGTCATCATTTATTGTCATCATTTTATTGTGCTTGTGGTTTGCGTTTTGCGATTATCAGTGAGTGCGCGCCGTCAGAATGGCAGCGGTTGGGGAGAAGCAGGGCTTGAACCCGTGAGCGAATGGGAAGGGAGAGATTCGTTGTGGTGCAGATCGTGGACTTTTGGAATGGTACATGTCGAAGATAGATCTGCCGTGGCTTTCTTCTGCATATACGCCTGCGGCCATCCGCACTCGCTCAGACTGGCGTCATCTATGCACATACTCCTCCAAATGATCGGTCCCACGCCTACCTTACTTAATCTTGGTCACCCTTTCACTGTTTTTTGTGCTCATGCCCCGACTCACACTCAGATTGCACTCCGCCAGTAAGCTGTCTGTGCAAGCTTTGTAAGGGACCGCCTTTCAACCAGGGATATGGCACCGCGAGCTTTGCACTGGGTCTTTAAGGTAGGCCCGAAATCTTGATGCTGCCACCACGCGAGTCGGTCCTTTCATTGCTCTGACCTGGTTTTGTGTGTGTCCATTCGGCGCCCAGGTCCCCCAGCGCAGCAGCACCATCAAGTTTTACACAGAGGTGCTTGGCATGCAAATCCTACGTCATGAGGAGTTTCAAGAAGGTTGCGCCGCTGCTTGCAACGGGTACGCACATCTCTGGACATGTAATTCAAGTGCACAGCACAGCGCAAGCGCCAATCGCCCAAATGCCAGCTGTGAAACACTGGTCCCGGCTGCATTGACCTCAACGCGAACAAAATCTCATCCGCAATACCCCGCTTTTTCACCACTCTTGCCCGTCGCTCTCGCCGCGTCTTTGTTTTGAATAGGCCCTATGATGGGAAATGGTCCAAGACCATGGTGGGCTATGGCAGCGAAGACGATCACTTTGTCGTGGAGCTGACTTACAACTACACCATCAAGGATTACAACCTCGGCAACGACTTCAATTGCATTACCATTCACTCCACAGAGGCCTACGCGGCAGCCCTGGCCCAGTCCGAGTTTCCCGTCACCCAAACGTCCGAGGACAAGCTTCGCATCAAGGTCACGGGTGGCTACGATTTTCAGATTGTCAACGCCCTGGCGGAGGGCGACCCCGTCCAATCTGTGGCCCTCAATATTACCAACATTGAGCAAAGCGTCGGTGTGTCTTCTTGGTGCCTGGATGCTTCAACGTGCCAACTCTCAGCCGATTTGCTTGACCTTTTGCTCACTGAGACAACAACATGGCCGCAGCCTACTGGCAGGGCATCCTGGGCATGGAGATTGTTGCGCGCAGCGACACCCAAGTTCGGCTGCGCTACACTGCTAATCAGGTATTTCCTTCTTCTCTAACATCAACTCTTTCGACGCCTCGCCTCTACCCCCTCCGCCCCTCCCTCGTGGCGGCACTCACACAAAGATGCGGCGTAACATCGCACCACACCTAGACCGAGCTCGTGCTCAACAAAATCCCGGGAGATGTTCCGTTGTCCCATGGCACTGCATACGGCCGGATTGCGTTTTCCTGCCCTGCCGACAACGTACGGACAGCATACTCTCGACTTGAAACTTTCAAACGTACCAGTCCCAGCGCTGTCTACTCACATGGCTGCCACGTGTTCTTGTGTAGCTTGCCATCATCGAAAGTCGAGTCAAGGCCGCTGATCACAAGGTCTTGACCCCTCTCGTGTCCTTGGACACACCTGGCAAGGCTACGGTACAGGTTGTTATTCTAGCCGACCCTGATGGCTATGAAATCTGCTTTGTCGGGGACGAAGCCTTCCGCGAGCTATCCCAGGCATGTAACACTTGAGTCTTGCAGTTTTTAGTTTTTTTTTTCTTTTCTGAGCTCAAGCAACGCTGCTCGCTGTGTCTGTCACGCTGGGCAATGCACCTGATGGTTTGTATCTTTGGATAGGTCGACCCTAAGGCTCGGGAGCTCTTAAACGAGGCCCTTGAGCAAGATCAGAGCGATGAATGGCACAAGAAATGGCTCGAGCGCAAGGCTGTTGCAGACAAAAAGGCTGCAGAGGCTGCGGCCGCCAAAAGCAAGTCACAAACCTAAGCAAAGTTTGAAAAGTTCAGGCACAGTCTAAAATCACCAACACGCGAAAAAAAAATAAAAAATTGATTTGTATGATCGCATCCAGTGCGTATTCCAAAATCTCAAACATCTGCTTCGACCGACTCATAACGCTCTGCCGGCAACACATGCGACGGCAGGGTGCGGCGAGAGGCAGTGCCTAAAAAAGGACTGTTTTGGCGACGCGGTGTTGTCAGCGCTGCTGAACTACTTTTAGCTACGGTAGATTGCTGTCGTGATGGGCGCGAGTCGAGGTCCAATCCCGCCAGCCCAGCCACAACATGGCGGGACATCAAACCACCCATCCAAGTTTGGCCAGCTGATTCATCCATAAAGTCGATTTGACGCTCGCGGCGCAAGCTGTGTGTGCCTGTTGCCGTGCGAACCCACGCAACGTCCTCCACTTCATCCACCTCAAGGGCGTCCTCGCTCTGCGCCCCATCTGCAAAATCCTCCAACACCACATCGCCGGAAGCACCATAGTCAGTGGTTGAGTTGCACCGCTCGACAATGACATTGCCGGTGTCTCGGTCATCTTCGTCGTCATCAACAACGTCGTCGTCATCGTCATCGTAATCATCATCGCCATCGCCATTGGCATCAGCTGTACCGGCGGCAAAATGATCGTTGTCGTCGTCGTCGTCGGCGTCGTCGTCGTCGTCGTCGTCGACATCATCGTCGTCGTCGACGTCATCGTCACCATCGTCGCCGCTCTCTCCAACGTCGCCCTCCACACCGACGTCATCACTATCATCAAACTGCCCCTCGCCATCATCGTCGCCATCATCATTGTCATCGACGATGCCACCCATGCCTTTGACAACATGACAGTAGTTCATGGTAGCTTGGCGGCTAGCACCAAGTCCCGCCACCGCGAGGCCATCAACGTTGTCATCATCGTCGTCGTCGGCATCGTTGACATCGCAATCGTGATAAGCGCCGCCACCCGGGCCTGGCTGTGTAATCACTTGCCTCCAAAAAGAATCAACCTTTTCCAACGCTCCGCTCCTTGATTCAGCATCTTTTGGCGGATCAGAGGTGGGCTTGCATGCGGCTTGGGAGCTTGAGTTTGCGGACAAACCATTAGTGACCCACGTAGCTTCGAGTGGTCGGTGGCTGCCTCCGCCATCAGGCATGTGATCATCGGCTTCCTGCCCGCTCAGAACCTCCGACCAAGTTCTGACACGCGGCGGCGGGGTTGGAACCACGGTCGGCTTGGGCTCAGCAACTTTGCGGCGCACACGTTTAATGACCGTGGCTTTCGTGGCATCCTTGCTGACAACCCGTCCTTTCTTGGCCGTTGTAGACTTGACACCGTCGGAGGAGTTGCGCGACTGGCTGCGAGGCGTGCCCCCACTACGCGTGGGGGGTGCTTTCCGCGAAACTGGGCGAGGCGTGCGCGTTTTGCGGGTGCCTTTGCTTGCTGTGGAGGTGGTTTTCTTCGATGACTTTGCCTGTGAGGTGAGCGAGACGCCCACGCCCGTCTCTCCGCTACCGGCAGGACTCGCAGTCATGGACGGGTTGGCAGATTGGCTCGTTGACGTGCTTTGCTTGCCGGTGGTATCTGAAACCAAGGACAGCCCCTGAACACCATCATCCCATGCCATCAGCCCCCGAACTAGTTGCATACCCAACTCCTGCAGCATACTCGTGGAAACTTGCAGCCCAGCGTACTTCCCTTTGTCCGCGCCACAGTAAGTCGCCTGTTGTCACAAACCCATGAGTGGAAAAAAGACGCAACCAAAGCGTGACTTGAATAACGAGAGACAACAAGAACAAAACAAAGGGGGGGATTTCGCATTGAGCCGGCCCCAAACATGCCAGCTGCGCCAGCACATTAGGGTGGATCCCGCGTAACAAACCTCAAGTGTATAACTGCAGGCAACGCCCAAGCGCCAAACCACGATTCGGCTGGTGGTTTCCTTGGACTTTTCCACGGCAAATCGTGACTGACGGGCCGCAAAGAGGTGGGCTTCGTTATCGAGAACATTACACAAGACCTGCTCAGTGCCCTCAATAGAGCCGATTCGGCAACCATAGAGAAAGGCATGCCGGCGGCGGGAATGACCATGCAAGTCCATAAAAAGGTGGACCCGCCGTCCCTCGGCTTGCAGGCGCTGAATGAGCGCCTTCAGAGCAAAGACGGTTGGGTGAAGAGTTGAACTCGGCTCGGCCCATTGTCGGTTGAGGTCGCAACCCGCGAGGGCGCAGCGAAGGTTACCCAGTACAACACCGTCCGGATTGAGCATGGGAACGATTTTGAAGACAAATCTTCGACGAAGCTCGGCAGCCAAATCACTCTCAGCGGACACAAGCTCTTGTAATAGGCCTGCCAATAAGTCAGTAAGGAGCCAACACGAAGAGAGACAACGCCAGACCGTGAGAAAGCATGGCCAAGCAGCTGAGTAGGGCAACAAGCGGGTCAAACGAACCGTCCATGATCCAGCTGCTGTTAGTCTCTCCTGGATGCACACGAGCGCTAAAAACCAAGACCGGGCGGTGTCGGATCGGACGTTTGGCCACAGCATCTGGCGAAGTATCCGTAATGGTGAGGAGCTCGCACAAGTTCCCCAACGCCGAAGAGCACAGGAGCCCTCGGTGACACCAAGGAGGGCGCTCCTTGAGTAGCGCGTGCAGACGAGAGCGAAGAAAGCTTTGGGTGTATGGGTAATGGTAGGCAACAAAGCATGGTTCGGCGGTGGGCAGCTCGAGCGTAAAGGTCAGCGAGTAGAAATGGCTTTCAGACCCGCCGGACCGGCGATGAAGATTTTTGAAATAGCCTACACGGCTACCCATGCGCCGCCATTGCCCAACTGAAGGCACCCAAACGACGGGTTGCATGCCGGTGCCGAACTGGGAGCCTGGCTTCTCGTTGTTGATAATAGTCAATCGGTAGGCGGTTCCGGCTTTCACATTATCCAAACGGAAGAAGAACCATTGGTGATAACCTATGCGAGGGGCACGCCCATGTGATGAGCCCAAAAACACAGATGCAAGATGTTGCACGGGCGATCTAACGCAAACAAGCGGCAAAGCCGCCCTTTGCCCAGCTGACTAAGGTCTCATTGGCTACCAAGAAGCGCAGAACGCTGGTCAAGAGACATGCCAAGGCTTGGACTCAAATTCAAATACCTTTTGCGCCGCTATCCGCAGCCAAAATCAGCTCGTAAACGTTTGAGTGGATCTAAAACATGAGAAGAGTGAGATCAAAGACTCCAACTCATAGCACGGTTGAACAGCGGCCATGGCAGGGCCGGAACAATCGGTGCGCGTGTTCTATCATACACGATACGCTTGGCGAAGGTTTCCACTTTCAAAGTGCGCGTCAAAGTGCAGGTCTGTGCTGGCTAAATTTGTGACGGGCGACTCGCTGTCATAAACGAGTCGCAGGTCGTACCCCGCATCCCACGCTTCCACATCCTCCTGCAACAACATGCTGTGGTGTGTAAAATCAAGCGGGGCAGGCGCAGGTGTTCAACTGTAAGCTGGTGCTGGACTCCAAGCGGGTGAAAAGGGCGCCTTGGTGTGCTTGGGCCAGGGCCGTGGCCAAACGTGGAAGACAGACGCACCGCCGCAAATTTGAGCTTGCTTCCACTAATGGTTCCTGCTCCGCACACGCTGCCACCATGCAAGCGGGGGGCGGTGGAAGAGTACCGAAGCCTCGAACAGGGACTGCACCAATCGTGGGCTGCCTGTGTGACCGTTCAAACTCGAGATGTGCTACAACCCGATAGAGAATGAGACACAAGAAAATAAAAGGACGGGGGGAGCAAATTTGCATTGCATCGCAGGCCAATGCACCTGTAGAGAGCAATTCTGGATGGGGTGTTTCTTGGCCTGGTGGATTCTTGGTAGGTGTGGCACTGCTCAGCAAACGCTGCGTGTGCACCTAAGACACGTAATCATTTAGGGAGACGAAAATACAGGGGCACAGAGCAACCTCAGACAAATCAACCAAGCCAAGTCACCGTTGGCGTACGCACCTGAACAAGCTCCATTTCTGTGTCGAACTTTGGCAGCTTAACGCGAGGCTAAGGTCAAAAAAAAAAAAAAAACTGATGAAAAAAAAAAAAAAACTGATGAAAAAAAAAAAAAACCTTCAATAAACTGGATCAACAGAGCAGAACTGATGTGTCGTCCCACTGGCAAGTTGGGGCACAAGCAGCACGCACCAAACATCGCTGTACAACACTTTGCAAGACACTCCCCAGAGCTTCAAGCCCTGCATTCGAGTTACAACGGAAGAAATCAGGCGCATAAGATGCTGAGACGCAGCAGACCCGGTCGTGCAGACACGGGGCATGGAACTGTCCCTTGTGCCTTTTGAGTGTTAAGAGGTAATGTTCTGATGACGGATGCAACGGTGGCTTACCTTCGGGCAACTTGAGGTACTCCTGATAGAGAAGAGGCAAGATGGATCGGTCACGCAGGGTGGCAACTCCATCAGCTGAGGCGCTCACAGCCTTGAAGATTTGCAAAAGCGCCAAGCGCGTGCTCGTGTGCTTGTGCCTGCAAAGCAGACGCGAAGCGGACAGTCAAAGGACACGCCCGTCTTTCTTTTTCTTTCGAGGCATGCCCAGGTTTTTCCATAATCGAGAAGACAAAGCACTACCAGGCGTTCTGTCCTCAACCTACCGGATATCAGCGCTTGTCCAAGACTCGTAGGCTTCAAGGATGATGGTGATGCCATCGCGGGACGCAACGACCTGAAGAGCAGGCGGGCATTGCTCAACAGTGTTGGCAAGGAGGGTGGCTGCTTGGGCCACGAGCGTACTGTAGGGTGGGGTGGTAAAACGCCGCAGCAACCCAAGGCAAAGTGCTATAGCTCCGCCACGATGAATAATGGCAGCAGTGGTCTTGTGCTGGCTACAGATGGCCAAAAGCTCGAGAAAAGGAGCAAGGGCTTTGTGATCAGCGCGATATTGCTTGAAAAGTGATAGGAGTGCGGCGGTGGCATTGCCCAGTCGCAAACAGGTGGCAATGCGCTGGTCGTGGGGAGCCAGGAGAATCAAGACACGACATGCTAGATGCAGGGAATCGAGTTGTCGCAAGGCTTGACGGCCAATGTCACGGGCGAGAATGTCGCTAGCGCCAGCCTTGATCAGACGAAGAATGGCAGCTGTTGAGCGATTGCCTGCTAGCACAAACAGCTCGAGGAGTAATATATTGACTGATTCATCTGTGCCGCGACGATAAGCGGTGACCAAAACGCCAACGCGACTACGCTTGGCAAACGCCTCGGCAATAACCTTATCTAGAGGGAGAGCATGAAAGCACGTTTGGCAATGACAACATCAACACACAGAATTTAGGCTTTCGTGAGTACATCGACATGAGCGCGACGCGGAGTGCTCGGCCAGTTGACTCACCGTCGCGCTTTGACAGGCGGTGGAGACGGACCACACCGTGGCGCAAGTCCTCATTGTTGAGGGCTGCAGTTGCACTTTCGATATCCGAGAGCAATTTGGTCACATTCGTGCCACTGCCATTCGAACCAGCACTTCCATTGCTGCAACTGGGGCCGCTCTGCCCTCGCGGCGTGCTCGACCCAGACTTTTTTTTCCGAGTGCCTGCTTTGGTGGTGGCACCAGAGGCCGGCGTGACCGGCGGCATAGCGCATTGACACGCGGCAAAAAGTACCTGAGCTACTACAACGCCAACCAAGTGAGCCAAAGTGCGTCTTCAATCGCCGCGGTTGTCGGCATGATTTTGTGCCTCGTTGCCTCGCCGAAAACTTGTCCGGAGCGTTGTCAAGTCCCAAAGAGCTTTGGGAAGAAGGTGCGCAAGACTGCGTGCCCCTTTGACACCAGACTGCTTTCAAGTACATTCAAGCTGCAAACTCATGTGCCACGCCCGCCAGGCTCAGCACCAGGTGCTCCTCGCTGCAGTTGGTCGTGTACGGAAAAAAAAAAAAAAACGCAGGAGGCGCGAGTTGAGCTTGTTCGAAAATGAATGAAAAAAATCACAAAAAAAAAACAAAAAAAAACGCAAGTTTCGATTTGTTACAAGTGAATCCTGCTGAAGATTAAGAACGCAAAAGAAAAAAAAAATCGAAAGGTAGGAAGGCTAAGGCCGCCAAAAGCTAGCTAGCAAGACGTTCAGAAACATTGTAAGGGAGTCGTTCAAAAAGCATCATTCAAAACGCGTACCATTCACACACGAGGCGAGAGAGGAGCAGGGCCTGAGATAATAATTCACTTTTTCTAATGATGACGAGTTGAGCCTACTGCTCGCTCGTCGAACGCGAGCCCAACTTTGGACGGAAGCGTTGAGCAGACTTTGAGGCACCACCAGGTTTCTTCGTCGGCCGAATACCCACGCCTTCGACGCGATCCAAATGATGATAGGGCAACGACATGTAGACCTGTTAGGACAGAAGCCAAAGCCAGAGTGAGATTGAGTGCGAGAGAGGGAGAGAGAGAGGGAGAGAGAGAGAGAGAGAGAGAGAGAGAGAGAGAGAGGCAAAAGATATGAAAGCACTCACTTTGCCACTCTCTGGACGATACGGAACGTTATTCAGATGTCGCTCCCAGCTTCCATTCCCGTGTGCCGATAGACGCTGAAACGTAGGAGCCGATTTGATGCGCGATGATGTTGGTGCATACAGCGTCCTGAGACCAACACAAGCAAACGAGTGGCACAAGTTAGAGTCCATCTTCCTCATTCAAATCCTATTTCCCCCGCTTATCAGAACAAGACTTACTCGCTGCGGATCTGGCGGAAGGCATAAGATGATTTATCCAAGGGCTGCGAAACGAGCACATACACACAAACACACACACGCGTGACGTAAGAGTTCCTTGCGCGCACACATACACACACATATGCATACGCATGTGCTTGAAGGACATACTCGAGCTGAAGCCTGGCCAGTTGCAGAAGGCTGGCGGAGGGAAAAGAGACTATTGGGTCGGCGTCGAACATCACTTTGCGCCTCATTGCGCTGTGAACGATGCCGTGCCGTCCGTACAGACGCACTGGCAAAGCGAGACGCTGGTCGACTACCCCAAACACTCTCAATGTCATTGGCGGCGCTTGTATCATCGTCGTCGTAGATACCAAGCTCGGCCATCTCACGAGCAAAGCGTGACTCCTCCTCCCGCGCAGCCTGATCCGCTTCCTCGGCCTGTGTGATGTCAGAGGGGCGACGCGGATGACGCCAGGTTGTGGCTTGTGTACGTCATAGATCTCTGGATCACCCAGTGTGGCAATGAAAGACCCCTCGTGGTCCCACAAGCGTACACAGCCGTCTTTGCTGCACGAAATCACAACTCTAACGACGGGCAAGGGTATTAAGACGAGCAAATGAGAACAAGATTTGCAACGCAATCCCACCCCAACTCCATCAAGACTCACTCAGTGGTCTCGATGACTCGAAAGCTGAGATTGGTAATGCCTTGGAGGTGGCCTTTCCAGTGAGCAAGCACGTCCGGACCCTCGTCCTGTAATCCCGTGGAGAAGGTGACTGGCCGAGAAGAAACCGGCCGCTCATCGGGCCCACCTAAATGAGGTTGCAGAGAACAGGTGGTACGCATGAGCCACAAGTCTGCGACCGAGGCCACCATCAACGCCACAGCGCACAAGAACAGGTGTCCTGTCCGTGGCCATATGTTTGTATACAAAGCACAAGACTCCAAGCTGGATGCATTACCGTGCTCCGCATAGGCATAGCCCGTGAGATTGTACAACCGAATCCATCCTATCCTCGCCAGTCAGCAATGAGTGGATTTACAAGTCTCAAGCCTGGATCTCGATAGTCCGGGTG
This sequence comes from Monosiga brevicollis MX1, assembly GCF_000002865.3. Lineage (NCBI taxonomy): Eukaryota > Choanoflagellata > Craspedida > Salpingoecidae > Monosiga > Monosiga brevicollis. Next base: position 899,559 of record NW_001865040.1, on the reverse strand, counting down.
CGCAGACGGCGGGTGAGGTGGACGAACCATCAGCATCTCCAACAGCAAGCGTTTCACCGTCCAAAGACACATCCAAGCTGGTCACGGTGGTGGGTTTCTGGCGCGTCTAGTGACCGTGGATAACAAGAAGCACAAGTGCACCGAAGTGGCAATGAACATGAGAGAAATCTTACGAGCAAAATAGGGCACGGCGTAGATCTGGTGGTGTACCGTGGTGAAACTAGATATGCGCCGACCGCCTTGCAACCAGCTCCAAAATACGACAGTCCCCTGGGTACCACCAGCCACGAGGCGGGCGACACCCGGTTTTAAGGGCCGATTGTGGATGAAGGAGATGCAAGTTACGGTCGAGTTTTCCAACTGAACAGAAGAAAGCCAACAAGGTCAAATCAAAGCGTGAGACAACGTGCCGTTGCGCGCGAGCCGGGCTGAGGCGCGCGCAACGCACCATGGAATCCAAAAGCACGTTGCCGGCTGTTTCGCGCCGCGACACGCGTCGTTGAACATTGATTGGTGTGGCCAAACGGACGACAACAGCAGCAGACACCAGATTCCAAATGATAATCTCGCCGTTATAAGAAGCAGCAGCAGCAAGATTCGGGGGAAGGACGGCCAGAGTAACAATGTCATCATCATGTCGCTCGGCCTATGCACACCGACATGATTATCAGACATGAATGATGCACAGGTGGGATGCCTGTCTGCTAGAGGTAGCAAAGCAATACCAACCTCGGGCCAGCGAGCAGAGATGGGCAGATTAGGAGCCATGGACAAATCATCTTCAGGGCTATCTTTGAACACGAACAAACGTCGATCCCAGCCGCCACAAACGATTGTCCTACGAAACACAAGTCAGGATGAGCGACGCAAAGGGTCTGAAAGGATTGTGCAGGAAGGGGAGGTAATTACCGCAGCATGCCATGAGTAACGTAAGCGACCCGCATCACTTCCAGCGAGGTGCCCTAGAGCGTGCAACCCGCCTCTAGGTGAGTGGAGTGACGAGATACGCTCGGAACCTCTCAAGCGAAACCCCTTGCAAATGGCGGTCAAGTCTGTCAACGCACCTTGTCGAGCGTCCGTAGCAACTGGCCATTGTTGTAGTTCCAAATGCGCAAGCTGCCGTTGGCTTGCGCGGTCACCAGTCTGGATACCAAATCAATTCTTCAAGTGAGCCATGTCCCTTGCTTCTTTCGCGGCTGGAGCCAAGGGTGGACATGTACACGTACCGACGATCAGAAGCATCAAGGACCATGTGCGTCAGATCGCTCTTGCCCTCATCTAATACGCGGTGAAAGTTAAGAAGAGAAAGAGGAGAGGGGGGGGGGGGGGGGGGGG
>NW_001865040.1:878953-898173 GCF_000002865.3 Monosiga brevicollis MX1 | reverse complement strand
TTAGAATCCCAGAAAAAAAAAACCGGAAAGAGGAAAACAAAAAAGGGTCTGAAAAAAAAAGGGGGGCTCCACTCACCGCCTTCGTTGATGTCAAACTCAAAGATCTGGGCACCAGAGTGTGCATCCCAGCTCTGCGCGCAAGCAAGCAAGCAAGAGCGCATGAGTATTCAATGAGTGCATGATTATATTGGGTCTGAGTCTGGGTCCGGTTCTGTGCCGACGACAGCCACTTGAATGTCACCCGTTTCACGAGTACACAGATGATCGAGTGTGACCCCATGATGGCTAACCTTGATCTGTCCATTCTGGTCACCAGTGACGAGTTGGCCAAATCGACGAGAAAACACGCTGCAGACGACAGCGCAATCGTGACTTTGCACATGTGCGCCAGTGTCTTTGGAAGCTTTGATAACCAGCTGACACAGGGTTTCCGCGCCAACCATCAGCGAGGAGGAGGGAACATGCCAAAACATGCCTACAACGACCGTGTGCACGATAAAAGGCAGCCGTTTGAGAATGTGCCAATCAAGCGAGAGAAGGAGGTGAAGTAAACAAGCAAGGTTAGAGGGCACTCATGTTATGCCAACGTACAGGAGGGCTCGAGTGGCACTGCGTGTCGCCGATGCGAGAGTGCAATGAGGCAAGTCATGTCGACCAGGTGCCAAGCACGAATTTCGCGATCAGCCGAGCAGCTGAACAGACGATCGCGCTCCTCTTGCACCGCTAGTTGCAAGACTGGTGCTGTGATGATGCAGAGGCAGGGGCACAAGGAATGTGTTTAATGACGATGCAAGACGCCTGGCTTTGGAATGCTATTCGCTCGCACGAGAAACATACTATTATGTCCTTCGAGGGAGCCGCTGGGGCGCAGACTGACGTATGGATTCCACAGCTGATGAAGTGCACCATTGTAAGGTGTACACGGGCACGCGATACCGAATGCGCAAGCTGCTCTTGCAAGTGCGCCTCTAGCAAACGAGACGCCAACAAGATACCAACGACACTTACACGAATCACGCGGTCCAGACCGGCGGTGACAACCACATTGACGCGTGAAGAAAACGCCAGGGCTTTGACGCCTTTGTTGATTCGAAACACAGTTTCACCCGCATTGCGCCGCAGTGCGTTGCCATTTGGAAACAAATGTGCCGAAGGGCCTGCATGCATGCATGCATGTGGAAGGAGCAAGCAAGTGCGTTAGTGATAGGCAGTCTGTCGTTGGCCCCCACCGTGGTTAAAGAGCCACAGGAAGCTATGGGCTTGGGCTTGGGCCCTTTGCAACACACCGTCCGGGTCGATGGCCAGGGACTTTGGCTGGAGCAGGACTGGCTCGATCACTTCGCCAATCACCATGCCTGTGGCCTCGTCATTGCTGGTCGAGGCCAGCAGGCGCACCCATGGCAGGTAAGTGAGACCTGACACCCAATCGTTGTGAACCTGCCACCGCGAGTAGGTTATGTTTCCATAATACTCGCTTGGCGTGCGCAGTTTGTCGATGGACAATTTCAGGACAGTCTTTTGAAGCTTTCCCTGCCTGCCAGCGTGGCAAACGCCGCCATATCCAAGTGGGCGCGTCAGAAGGTTTGATCGTCTTCTCAGAGGGCGAGGGGTTAGGGGTTTCGTGGTACATACCGTTGGCTCTCCTTGAAGGCCTTGCACGTGAGGCAAAACGGCGGCAGCTGAATTGCATTCAGGCAACCGGCATGGTCTCCAATTACGAGAGTCCTGATAATCCACGCCGCACAAAACCAAAAGAGGATTGGGCCCCAAAGCAAGCGAGGTGCGTCATGATGATGAGATATTTGGACCCAGCAGGGAGCAGGCTCTTTTCGGATTGGTGATCAAAAGCAAGCTCGTGAACAGTCACCAGCAGATACGCACACGTCCTGGCTCTCAGGATCAGTAAAGGAAACCATTTTCATCGGAGTGTCGGCGAGATGGATCAACTGCGAGACGTGACAACGCAAACACCTCGTGAAGAAAGGGAAAAGTGGGGGGGAGAGACAGACAGACATAAAAGAAAAAGCAGGTGACAAGAAACCGCAAGGTACTGCGCTCGAGCCTACCGCAAAATGAGGCTCCAGGGTTCGCATGTCATAGAACCAGAGCTCGCGTTCACCGGCACACACGGCAATCTATGGCGAGCCACCGATGCAATGAGTTGTGGCATCAGAACGAGAGCAGGTTCCTCGATTCAAAGTGATTGATGGAGGGCCCGGATCGACCCACGTACCCGACCCAGGGTGGGCAACAAGACCATGTCTGTCACCCAGGTATTGCCCGTGGAGCCAGCCGATGGAAGGACATGCTTTTGAGTCCACGTATCGGCACTATCAGAGCTGTTCCATATGGTTAGCGTGGCTAAAGTACATGAAAGCAAAAAAAAAAAAAAAAAAAAAAAAAAAAAAAAGGCAGGTGAGCATCGACATGTGCGTCCAAGCATTTGACGAATGACCAAGGTCGTTGCCACGGGCTTGAATCAACAGACCGTTCTCTTGGAGCACATATAGCCGGTCTTTGGGACCGGAGCTCATGGCACGAATATTGCTCCGCTGGGGCAGCGTGGCAATCTTTGCTGGCAGCTGTATTGGCACCTGCAAAGAAAAACGAGCCACACAAGACACTCATAAGACCATCCTCCCTCGAGCGTCAAAGCACCAGACACTTGCAGCCAGTCAGCGGGCGTGAGCTGAAAGCGGCTCCGGGAAGAGATTTCCAAGCATGGTTCACTTGCATGTTTGGCACGAGCACTCGCGTCGTTTTTCTTTTGAAACTCCAGCATCATGTAGGTGGCAAAATTATCCTGCACCAGAGAAGCTGGGTGAATATCCACGCCAGCGCAAGCACTGCAGCGGCTTGAGCGTCAGCAAAACATACCCAGGAAACCAACTGAGTGCCCACTCGCATTTTCTCGTAAAGATTGCGCAGGTACGTGTCGGCATCAGCGTGCTACACAGGAGATGATGAAGAATAGTTTTAGCGATCTGTTACGACTAGCGTGCCATTGACTGAATACAGATATTGGGCGGCTTGGGAACGAACATGCATCTGCGGGCGCAGGGCTTCAACAAAACCGTCAACATCGAGACCTCGCAGAGTGCTACGGGCCATGAAATGATCCTACGGGAAGACCAAAGGCATAAAGCCCAATGGTGTGAGTTTGTTGGGCGGCCACTCGCATGGAACTGGCCACTCGAACGAAAACGACTTGCCCGCAGATCTTCGAGTGTAGCTACGCGCCATTCATCTTCAAGCTAGAAATGAGCAAGAGACAAGAGTGAGCGCCAATAACCGAATGGACTTGAGTTGGCAAGGAGAATGAAGAGCGATACACACCCGAATAGCTGCCCGCACGCTTGGGCGGCGATGTGCCTTGGCTTCCTCCAGCCTGTCGTTTGTCCCGTGATGAAAGAGGTGCAATGGCGTGAGCAAAATGACGCAAACAGGATTGCCTCACCATGGTGGAAAAAGTTGAGGCATCAAAGGAGTTCCCACTTCTTCTCTAATGTTTCGTACCTGGTACGCTGGAGTTGCTGGCGTTCTTGCTCATCCTCAACCACGCGCGCGCTTGCCCTTGTTGGAGCAAGAACAGAGGTGAGCACAGCCAATGTTCCCTGGCAAGATCCAGAACGGCTTGGCTCATAAAGGTCGGCTGCAGCCGTCAAAATGCGCCTCACCTGGCCAATCGTCGAGCGCGGGCCGAGGAAACACGATGTCTGCAAGCGAAGAGGCACAAGGGGCATGAGCACACTGTTGATTTGGTTCAGGCAGGAGGAAGCAAACACTCACGAAAGCTGGCGGATGGAGCTGCGCCGATCTAGCTCATCAAACTCCTCCGCCATGGTTGCAAGTGAATGAGAGAGCGTGCGCGGCGACGTATGGGCGGCAAGTGTTCAACAGCGGCTCGCTGGGTTTTTACGCGCGGCCACCGTGGCGGCGAGCGAGGACCAGTGCGAGAGACATTGCGGTCGCCCAAGACCAGGCCTCGGTGTCCTGTGTGAACACCACCAATAGGGCATGCACACGTATTGCCGGATGAATATGCAACCAACAGCCAGATCTGGCTCAGCCCACCAGCTGTCCCAAAATTTACAGTGTCTGAGCAAGGCGAAGGCAGCGTATAAATAGCAGAGTGGCCAAGCATAGCGACAAAAAGACCACAGCGCGGGCTCAGAAGGCAAGCAGATTGACAGGCACAGCATGGTTTGCACACTGACCATCCACGAGAAAAAGGACGCCAACAAGTTGCGTTCAATCGAAGCTCCGGTGCTCAGGCTGCGCACGGCTGCCTGTCTTCCCTTTTCAGTAGGACCACAGATCCAACATGGGCACACACAAAAGTCGCGAGACAATGATCTCATCAACCACCCTGTTCGGCACCGATTGATCAACTGCAAGCGAACAATAAAAAAGGAAAAAGGAGGGAGCTGCACCAGCCCGTCTCTTGACCGCCAACCACCGCAGCCCCGCCACATCGACAGCAAGAAGAGAAGAAAAAGCAAAAATCCATCGAAAAAACACTGCCTCGTTTTCTTTCTAAGAAGTAGTGTGTCGTTTGCTACACTTTATAGATCCGGGTCGTCAAGGTGTTGAGGATGCAACCCGCTCATCAGCCGCGTTTCAGTTGTCATGTGCTGACAATTCCAAGCTGGCTGTTGTCAGATAAAACGGAGACACAGAAAAAAAAAAAAGAAAAAAAAACCACCGGAAGGCGTGTGTCGGCAACGTGCTCGGGTCAAGAGGCCCTACTTGGTCCTGTGAAAGTGGAAGGAGGAGGGAGGAGGGTAGGCGAGGGGCTGACGGGTGAGGGTTTTCACGCTCAAACTGAGGGCCTGTGAGCGAGGGTGTATCGATCGACCATGGCCCGGGGACACGTGCTTGTGGACACGATGTCCCTCTTACAAGAGTGTCGCGAGCTGGCATACGCTCAGCCGATAGTGGAGCGTCGAGATCCGCCCTCTGCCATCGAGTTCGTACCCGAGTCCATGGTGCACGCTGTCAGCCTGCGTTTGATTTTGCTTGCCTCGGCAATGTGATGAGCGCCTTTGGCACCCTGATCTTGGGGGCAAGCCATCTGCCCTCGATGACTACATCATGGGACAAGAAGCTTGTAAATCTCTGACCAACTGCGAACCTTTGTTGGTTTTTCGCTCATAGATTTTGGCGGGACTTTGTCTCACCCAATCGCCCCTTGATCATCCGTGGTGGCGTTTGCCATTGGCCTGCCTTTGAGAAATGGTCGCTGGACTACCTTCAAACCCATTATGGACACCTTGACGTCTCAGTCGAGGCAACCCCGACCGGCTACGGTGCGCGCGCGCGCTCACTCCCTTGCCCCATCGAGCACAAATCTGACACTTGGGCACCAAGCTCACAAGCGCGCATGCAGGCGATGCTGTGCTCGAGCGTGAAGGGGCAGAGCCTTGCTTTGTGCTGCCAGAGAGCCAGCGGTGGACCTTTGGAGACTATATTGCCCACTTGCGGCGTCCGACAAAGCCCGGCGTGTTTTACATCTCTCACCAAGACAGCAACTTGACGGCTGAGACTGAATTTGGCGCGCAGTTGCTTGCCGATGTGGCAGGAGCAGAATTGCCCTTTGCCTCAGAAGCCTTTGGCGTGCCACCCGACGCCATTAATTTTTGGATGGGCGGTGCGGACGCAACCACCTCCCTCCACAAGGATCACTACGAGAACACGTACGCTGTCCTGCGCGGTCGGAAACATTTCACCCTGTACAGCCCCCCCAGTGTCGTGGTCCTGCCCACGCGAGAGCTGCCCACCTATCAGTACGTCCAAGACAAGGCGACGGGTGCCTTCGAGGTGGTGCAGCAGGACGCGGCGCCTCGACCTTGGATCGTCTTTGATCCTGAGCAACCCAACCACCGCACTCGCTATCCTGCCACGACTGCCCTCGAGCGAATTGACATTACTCTGGAAGCCGGCGATCTTCTCTACCTACCCAGCCTGTGGTATCATCAGGTGGGTCTGGACCGTGTCGTCAGACAGAGATGGTTTTAAATTGGGTGTTATGCACAAGGGTTCAGAGCGCAGCTCTTGCAACCCATCACTCGTTTTGCCTCTCCAGTGCGAGCACTTGCATAACCGGCACCTACAGACACGTATCCGCACCCAGAAGGGAAGCAAGACCTCGTTGCCTTCCCGCCACAACAACACTTTGGTGGGATCGATACACATGTGCTACCTCAACCCTACAACCTCATCACACAAACTATTCTGATCGACACGTGCAGGTCAAACAGGATGGCGATGCCGACACGGCCGGCCAGTGCATCGCCGTCAACTGCTGGTATGACATGCAGTATGACGTCAAGTACGTGCTGCACCAAGCCTTGGAGCAAGCTGGGAGCCTGGGCAACACCACATCCGCGGCAGATTAGTAGAGCACAGAGCCTCGCCGCTGTGGCAGGCCTTCGTCCAGGGCGCCCAGATGATGAAGCTGGCGCAGTCGAGTAAAGTGCAGCTTTGCCACTCGCTCAAACTCGTTGTGCACTGCGTGCCCGAGGGTCAGCGAAGATACACAGGCACAACCCGGAATAAGCGACATGCCAAGCTGTGCGTTCGGCAAGCCAGACGAGACTCCCAAAAGCACACGGGGCAGGCCCACTTGGATGGGAGATAATCGAACCCAGACTTTCCGAGTGCTGAGCCTTGACACCCATGCAGAGTAATGCAGACGTACCGGCTTCCGCATAACCTTTATCTGGTCGCTTCAGAATGTGCTGAAGTCCATGCATGATACCGCCTGTGATGAGCACGGCCTCTGTACCGCGCAAGCTGCATGGGGCCACATTAACACAAGGGTGGCGCTCGACATTAGTCAGGGCTACAATCGTTGCAGGATGACCCCAAAAATGACCATTACAATTGCTGGTGCCAGAGTGTTGAAGGGTGTGGTGTGAAAAGCACACCTTTCCAGATATTCAAAATCCAGGGAAAAGGGATTGAGCGGTGTGGGCACAGTGCACAGCTCGACCAGCTCAGCGATCATATCCCAAATACTAACATCTGCACGACATGGAGTGTCAGTCAGAACAACAAAACGCCCAGGTGACTTGCATGCACAGCCGCGAGCTCATGTCGGAGCCGTACCATCAGACAGCCACGTGGAGGTGGTCTTGAGCCGCAGGGGACTGTCCTTGCTTGCTGCATCCTTGTCTGCCAGGTGCACCAGCCGCTCGTGGTTGTTTCGTACCTGCACAAGCACCATGTGATATTCATCGATGAGCATGTCGTCACCGCACAGTCAGTTTCTCCTTTTAAGCAGATGGGTCCATCAAGGCCCGGCAACTTCAAAAGTTGGGTGCAGCCACTCGGGACGCACCCAGACGTAAGGACACGAATAGCGGCTGTATCCAGCAATCAAAAAGACAGTAGTGTTGGGGTCCACGTGCTCCTCCAGTGCGCTGGGGCTGGCTGGCGGGAGACCAACGTCAATATAGCCGTAACCGCTCAACACGCGCTGCGTGCCGGCGGAGAGCATCAACGACTGCTGGTTGCGAGGCAGTCTCTTCATCTGCAAAGAAGAGGCCAGGGAAGCCACGGGTGTAGCTGTGGATATTTCATTGGCCACTGTCACGATCAGCTCCTCCTTGCCCCGCAAATAGAGCTCAATGTGTTTGAATCCCTGCACGTCACGCAAAGGTGAGACATCCCGGAGCCGCAAATGCGCGCCTTGCCAGCCAACCATACAACGCACATGAATGGCCCCAGCCCGCCACAGCTCGCGCAAAAACATGCTTAGCTTTCGCTTGCGGTTCTCATCGATCTCTGCCTGACCCGGCTCCGCCGGCGCCGCCTGTGCAGCCGATGCTTGTGCAGCCGTCGCCATGTTGTAGAGAGAGAGAGGAAGTGCATCTTCTCGATTGTCAGATAATATTTCAGGTGGATACGGAAGTGTGATTTTGTGTAACGGGTTGCCATCACGAGGTCAATTTATACCCCGAGCTTGTTCACTGACCCCGTTGGCGCCTCTCGCTGTCCCCTTGGAACCTTCATCATGGCTGAGCTCTCCCCGGTTCTCAAGGTATGTCTGCCCTGCATGTCGTCGGCGGTTGGCCCAGCTACTTTTGTACATCTTTGCTGGGGCTAGAGGCTTTTGGGGAGGCGAGCCAATTCTTTGCGAGCCCGTGGCACAGCGGTGCTTCTCCAAGCGAGTCGCACCTTGATTGATCGTGCGCATGCACGATTTTCCCCCGTGCCCACTCTGACCGGTCGCACCTTGTTGCACAGTTCTCGCGCTGGGCTGCGCTGCTTGCTGGCGTCACCTACGGTCTCATGAGCCACCGTAAGTCTTTTCAATGCAGGACACTCGCGCGTGTGCCGTATTCTTCGCATTGAATAGCGACCTGGTATTGCATAGGCTCTCTGGCCCGCACTGAGGCGGCACATCAGGAGAAGGAGGCCAAGAAGGCTGCCGCCAAGGCCGCCAAGGAGGAGAAGGCCCGCGCAGAAGCTGCCAAGAATGGCCGTGCGTACCTGCTTCTCGCTGCTCTTCACGCCTCGATTGTTCAATTGTCTTTTTGTCTCCGCGAAGGGGGGCCACTGGCCACGATGCCCCAACCATCCCATCTTGCCTCCACCTTGATCTTTGACAAATGCGCTTGCCCGGTATAATTGGCTTTGCTCACGATCAACCCGCATGCTTGTTTGAAGCGCAGTGATCACTGACCCCAACGCCCCTGGTTTTGACCTGGAGAAGGTCTTGGTGGCTGCTGCGGAAGGCCGTTTGTAAGAGCCCACCACGCGCGTGCGTGTGATTGGACGACTACCCACCACAATCCTGCCGATCCATCAGGCTCGGTAATGCACGATATCTTCGTGCCTACGTTTTCGTTTTTGTTTGGTTTTTCCCCTTTCTCCTCCTCGGTGCTGTCACTCCTACAAAAGCTATGCTTTTATCCCACCAGATTTGTGTTGGGAATCCAGCATGCATGTTGTTTCCTTCGGCACGTATAGACAAGGCTTCTTTTTTTGGTGTGTCTTCTTTTGGATGATCGGAAAGAGGCTCAACTCTTCTCTCCCATCGACAGCCCGACCCTACCCCCCGCCCCGGCCCTCCTTTTTCGGGGTGCACCCCTTGGCCTTTGCGTTTGTCGTGGCAATGCGTTACCACCAAACCGTCGCCTCCTTGTTTGAATGCAAGTCTGACTTGGCCTGCCAAAAAAAAAAAAAAAAAAAGAAAGCCTCCAAAAAATTGCAACTAGCTAATGGCAAACAGCATCATTATCGAGCTCCAAGGAATGCCCTATCTCGTTGAAACATTTGTGGAAGGTATCAGGTGCTTGGGGAATAGATTGATCAGTGCATCCTCCCCCGCTTGGAGCTGCGCCATGGGTCGGTTTCACACGAGAGTGCCCGTGCTGGCGCATGCTTCCCCTCGCCCGTTTCTTGGAAGACGCTGAGAACCACGGGGAAATGGGACCACTTGAGAACTCTTGGCGCTTCGCTTCTGCACTTGCACAATCTTAAAACACACCGTGCCTATGAAAAGTTCCGACCGTGAGAAAGAGCCACTGGACACATGCACATCCCTTGGGCTGGAGAGTAACAACCACATCACGCCTCAAATGGCAATTTTTGTGAGGAAGAACTGAGACCTCGTACCACGGCTCGTCAAGAGAGTCCACACGGAAGAAAGCATCATAGCGCTCTTGGAACATCTCAAGCTCAATGACCAAACGCGAGACTAAATGCCGCGAGCCGTTGCGGGAGACACACGATGAGCAAAAAATAAAAAATAAAAAGCGCAGCCCCACAGGGTGCGATCACCTCCAACCGAATGCCCCATCCGGACTGCACCAACGACCTACTCTGGCTGGAGAAGGTGCCAACAAAATGCTTGGCTGATGTCAAGATATAAACCTCGCACATGAGATTGTCCAGCGAACGCTGCGAGTAGCGTGTGCCTTGCTGCTGGGCAAGCTCAGCCCCTGTTGCCCGTGAAAAGCCAGTGCCAGTCAGCACACATTTGTACAAACTTCAAAAGCCAGCAACAGCAAGCCCAGATTTCAGGTCACACCTTCGGGGTTCCAAACGATGCGGTTGTGGCGGAAGCTGGAGATGGCTGAGCGTCCGCGTTCTTCAAAGATCTTTGGTTCATCGGTGGCAACAAAGGCTGTGGTATTTGCGGTAAAATCATAAAAGCTATGCCAGTACACTTCGGGGTCTGGAAACAGTTTGTGGTCTACGTGCTGGAAATACTCGCGCCACACATGCAACTGCACATGGTGCACCAGTGGTGGGGGAAGCAAAGTGAGGGCCGCAGGGCTAGAGGCTAGAGACGAGGGCTTGCATGCAAAAACACAAACGGCGGTATATCCGGCAGCAGGTCTGACCTTGGCTTCGCTGGCAAGCTTGTCAGTCATGCGGATGTGTACACCAAAGTCCACTGGAAGTGTCAGCTTGAGCTCGGAGAGCTTGCCATTCAAAACGCGCTTCATGCGCTCGCTGGGCCTGATCAGCCAGCCCACAAGCTGGCCAACTACCCAAAGCTTGGCAGGCATCTCACGACCGCCCATGCCCTTGAGCGCCATTTCATAGTATATTGATGTCTTGCCAAGCGAACCTCCGAGGTGCGAGTCGACGGCAAACTGCTCAACCGACTTTACGTTGTTGATTGTCACGGACTTGCCTTTGTACGGGGCAAAGAAGCAATCCCATCCGGTACAGTCGCGGAGTTCGCCAATACTGTAGGGTTCGACCTCCGTGCCTTCAAGTATCATGGTCTTCTTGCTCATTAGAGCTCGATGTAGGCAGACAACAATGCGGTGCAAGCGACAGCCAAAGCCACAGCGCGAGCGAATGACACAGTGCAATGCACGCTCGGGTGAAGGATTCAGCTGGTAAGTGTTCAGATCCTTCATGAGCTGGTCGCGGGCTGCCTTGAGCAGTTGAAGCTCGGTTTCATTAAACTTGTTGTAGGGCGGTAGGTGTCCGTAGGGCAGCTCTTTGCGGCCTCCCTTGTCCAAGGAAGGACAGGTCACTGACGATTCTGGTGACACGACATGGTGGGCACCGGGCATGTCATCAGCCTGGCCAACATTTCGCGAGTGTTTGGCCGCCTCAAGAGATTCCGCTTGTGGCGCCGGTGCTGGTGCATCTACCGCACGAGATCCAAGCTCGCGCAACGAATTATGCATGGCCTCGACATTTTCTTTCATCGTCACCAGCTCTGAAGAGTGCCCCCGAGCATGGTTTTGCAATTGTTGCAGCATGCCCAGCGTCTTGTCGGCACGCTGCAGCAAATCTGCCAGAGACTCATGCAGGGCGGCATTGTGGGACGTGATCGCTGGTCGGGACGTGCTTGAGGCCCGGGTCTCCTTGTTGCTTCGCAACGATTCCTGAGAGTAAAAAGTGTGAGACAACCCTGAGGAATGAGGCACCGCGGAGCCTTGAAGGGCAAAATTGTCAACGCTCTGGCCGATGGGGGTTTCTCCGCCATGGCACCTAAGAGATGATCGAACAGGCAGGTGGCAAGCGCAACTTACGAGTTCGGCGCGGGTTTGAAGCAGCTCGTGCCACGAGTAGCCGAGCAGAAGGACTATGGCCAGCGCCAAGGCGGCATAGGCCAGGGTCGCCACGCGAGGTGTTCGCATCGTCACAATGTGGGGCACCTCGCGTCCACCACAGCAACGGCACAGTCGATGAGATTGCGGCTTTCGCTGGCCAATGACGCCGCGTTTGATCCCAGACAAAACAAAAAATGGTCGGCCACGTTCACGCCGTCACTGTTGCGCCTCCAAGGCCGGACCAGCGCATGCGCGCTTCACGGCAAATCGAGGAGAATTCAGAAACAAAATAAAAATTCTCAAGTGATCCGATTGAACACCCCCGTCCCCCCCTTCTAAGCGATTTTGATACCAACGTTCGTGTGAAAGTTGCGTGTGATGATCCTTCTTTCAGTTAGTCACACAATTTCCATCAAAACAGATTCTTGTGTGTTTTTTTTTCTTTCCAAACTCGTGCAAAAAATGTATTCGAGAGAGGGATGGCAGATCGTGGAGGATGATTGTTTAATTGGTCAGGTATACGCGACTGTTATGATGGTGGGATCGACCAAACAGCAAGCTGCACTGCAATCACAAGACGCCATACCTACAAGAGGCAGTGGTGAGTCGAAAGAAACGCCCAGCCGATGCTGCTGCGGTCGGACAGTTCGGTTTGGATACGCAACCAACCAGGGTTCGTCAAGCGAGTCCACGCGAAAGAGTACATCATAGCGGCGATCATACATTTGCAGCTCGGCCACCATTCGCGACACTGTCACCCAACACGTGGACGGGTGAGCGTTGGCGTCAAGCGGAGGGGGCTAAGCAGGCTTCAGCATATCAGGGTTCCATGACTTGAAAAATGAGCGCACCTTGACTCGAGAAGGTGCCAACAAAGTAGCGGCAAGTGGCCATGACATAAATTTCAAACATGAGGTTGTCCAGCGACGCTTGGGAGTAACGGGTGGTTTGTGACTGTGCCAAGGTCGCGCCTATATTGGCACCACGACCAGCAGATCACGGTTTACAAGCGCGAGACAAGGCCAATTTGAGTTGATGCCGTGAATGTAGGCAGGCAGAGCCGCGATTGACATGCTACATTCAGCAGGCATATAAAAAAAAAGAAAAAAAAAAAAGTTACCTTCGGGATTCCAGACAATGCGGTTGTGCCGAAAGTTGGAAATGGACGAGCGTCCTTTTTCCTCAAAGATGCTGGGTTCATCAGTAGCCACAAAGGCCGTGGTGTTGGCTTTAAAGTCGTAAAAGCTGTGCCAATACACCTCGAGGTCTTGCATCAACCGATGGTCCACGTGCTGAAAGTACTCGCGCCAGACATGCAACTGCTCGTCATCACACACGTGGTGAGGGCAGTGCGAACGGTGGTTGGCACGGTGCGCTGGGGCGGCTCATAAATTGAACAGCACGTTTGATGCACGCAGGTGGCGAGCGCGTGCCAATCGGACATACCTTGGCTTCGCTGGCCAACTTGTCGGTCATGCGAATGTGGACTCCAAAGTCCACAGGCAGTTGAAGCTGAAGCTGGGATGTGCGATCATGCACAAACGCCTTGAGTCGTGCATTCGGGCGTACAAGCCAACCCAAGAGCTGACCCACAAGCCAGAGCCGGGCCGGGTCCGTGCGCTGATCAAACGCCTGCAAGGCTTCTTTGTAATACGGTGCCTGCTCGGACAGGGGGTCATGAAGATGCGAATCCACGGCGAAATCGAGCGTGTCGACACCCAGGGACAGGTCCACGTTATCATGCTTGTATTTTTCAAAAAAGCAATTCCAACCCCGGCAGTCGGTGAGGCTGCCCGTGGAGTAGGGCGTTGTCTCCTCGCCGTCAATGATCATGGTCCGCTCTTGTTCCAGGGCACGAAAAAGGCAAACGCAGAGGCGGTGAATGCGACACCCAAAGCCACATGAAGCCCCGATCCTACATTTGAGCAATTTTTGCGGTGCCGATGCCAGCTGAATGCGTTGAAGATCAGCTTGCAGCTTATCCGCAGCACGGTTAAGACGCGCCTTATTCTCGTCGCTCATCTCTCGGTACTTGGGCAGCTGCGGGTATGAGAAATGTCGCATGGGCATCTCAACATCGCCTTGATCCCTATGCTTCATCGGAGCCGGGGCTGGAGCCGGGGCCGGAGCTGGGGCTGGGGCCGGTGGCTTGGCTGCCGCCAGGGCTGCGGCACGATCCTGCTGTTGCTGCACCGCCTGTAAGTGGCTCATGAGCTCCTTGAGATCTTGGGTTAGAGTCTTGATCTCACGCACGGCTGCACCATCAATGCCGCTCAACGTAGGTGGATTCGCTCGGACGGGGGTCGTGGCCGCACGCTGCTGCACAGCATGCAACAGTTCACTATGCAACACTTGCAGCTGCTGAACATCGGCGCGAAGAGCTGCCAGCTCCGAGTTGGGGAGGTCCACCGGCCGCATAGGGTCTTCAATCGCCCGGCTCAGCTTGGCCTGCGCAACAGGTTGGGGGTGAGTATGGGGGAAGATGATCAAACGGATCAGCAGGCACATGCATGCACGGGCAGAGCCTTTGTCCACTCACCGCTGGAGATGCCAGAGAGCCGGGCAACGCTGAGGTATGCACAAGCACCACAACACAGAGGGCCCCCGCGACCAATAGAGTGCCCATCAGCGCGCCCCATCGCAGCCGAGCCATGTTGAACGCGAGATCTGTCCAAGCACATACGTCCAGGGAAAAGGGGGCTTTGTCTTATCTTTGATAGAGCTAGCCACAAGAGTCGGTGTGTGCCTGGCCACTGTCACGCCCCACTGCCGTGAACACTGTGCAGGCCGGCAACCCGCCACAACTCTTGAACCACAACGACGATCAGCCACGGCAGCAACAGCAGGAGCCAGCCAAGAAAAAAAACATGCAGCCGTTGCAAGCTTGCAGGCAAGCTTCTCAAGCCATCCTCACTGGTGTCTGCTAAGGTTCCGTCTTCATGTCAGACTTTCTGAGATCTACATGGTGCAGTTAGCAAACATCAATAAATCGACTGACCTTCCTCGGCCGTCTCGAGGTCATCATCCATCAGCCTCCGCTTTCTTCTCTGCTTTCGGCTCGTGGCTGGTGCCGGGGGGATCATTGACTGACACACAGTCAGCATGAAATTGCTCGCGCTGGGCCTGGTTTTGGGCTGCCTGTCAGTGGCAGATGCGGCGATTCAGGTTGAGTACGTTTCCCTGGTTGTGCAAGCAGCGCGCTGATGGCTCGCACGCGTCATTCTCACATCCACTGACATCATGGTAGCCAAGTTGATGTGTTCATCGGCGGAACGCGGGGCCATGCGTGTTATCGTGTGCCAACTGCCGTAACGCTGCCCAACAATACTGTCTTGATGGCTGTCGAAAGCCGTCGCACAACCTGTGGCGATCAAGCCCCCAAGGATATTGAACTCGTGCGAAGCCAAGATGGGGGCTTCACGTGGTCCGAGCCAGTCATGCTCGTGGGCAGTCTGACTGGGAATACGACCTACCGCAACCCTTACTTGACGGTGGTTCCGGGCTCCAGCACCACCGCTACACCTGACCTCGTGTTGCTTCAGTTTGTCAATTCTACTCTGGATGAACCTTGGACCACCTTTCAAATGGAATCACGCGACGCTGGCCTCACCTGGTCTTCCGCTCAACCAGTGCGTCCGCTTGGAAACAACTGATTTCTCTGTTGATTTGACCGCTCTGTCTTGTCCCGTGCTCAGTCAAATCCGTTGCTATCAAGGGCCATGTTCTGCGATCCCCCACCGCTTCCCCCGCACCGCCTTTCTCTGTGCGCACATGTCTGTCTTATGTGTCGTCTCTTTGTGGATTTTTCAGGTCAATTTGAGTGCGTGGAATGGAACTTTGGCCGGGCCAGGCTTGGGCATCACCCTTGCGCACACGCACCCAGGCCGCATTATCATGTGCGGTGCTTCGGGTTACCACGCGGGCCACTCTGCCAACGGTGTCGTCTGGTTCTCGGATGATCAAGGGGCATCCTACGTTGTCAGTGCCGTGTTTCCCGAGATGCAAGAGTGTCAAGTGGCCGAATTGGCCGATGGCACTTTGCTGATCAACTTTCGCAACAGCCACCTAAATTCAAGCTGCGACTGCCGCGCGCAGAGCGTGAGCCATGACGGCGGCCTGACCTGGGGCCCTTTGACGTACATCCCTGACCTTATCGAGCCTGTTTGTTCCGCGGGCTTGGTGGCCGCTAATGACACGCTATACTTTACCAACCCAAACAGCCGTGACCAGCGCATTAACATGTCCGTTCAGTCCTCCATGGATGGCGGCAACACCTGGTCCCACGAGGTCACCCTCTGGCCCGGCCCCTCAGGTTACAGCGTGGCGACCAACCACCCTAATAGCAAATGCAGTACGTGGGCGTGACCTTGGCCCCGCTTTTCTATTGGGAAACTGTATCTCATGACCCTTCCTTGGTTCCCTTCCCACCTGCAATGCTATAGCGCTTGGTGTGGCCTATGAGCGAGGTGAGCAAAGCTATGCGGAGCGCATCACCTTTGCCCACATCAACCTCTGCTACGAGTGAAGCATGGAGCCAGAGTCAATTTCCGTTCCCATTCTTGGAATCTGTTCCTGGGCGATGGGGTTTTGATAGGGCAAGCCTCATGATCGGGTACAAGCGCCTCGAAAAATCAAGTATTCTGCATCATTTTGAACTAAGTTTTATTTTGTGCAAGTCTTGTAGTTGTTCCCCGACCTCAAGGTTTGGCCCCAGCACGCCAATCAGAAAAGCGGGACAAGATCCCCTCACATGGACTGGCGGGCAGCTTGAATTTTTCATTCAACAAGAAAGAAGGAGAAACAAGCAGCAAGTGTATGGAACAGAATGAAAACAAAAGAGGGGGGTCAGGACTACGCATTGTTCTTGCTTTCTAAAGCTCGGATGATGCTCACGAGCGGCGATTGCACCTGATAAAAATAAGGGGCAGCCAATGAGAGGTCAACCCGTGACGAGCAGGCCCGGTCCCCAAAGCAAAACTAACCTTGTAAGAGTCCAAGACGGTCTCGAGTTTGTCGGTTTGGCTGCACATCCGCGCCACAGCAGCCAAGTCACGCGAGGCTGAAGCCACTTTCACCTCATGTTCGCCTCGGGTGCTGGAGGAGACGCTGTTGAGGAAGGTTTGCATTTTACCACGATTGAGCATGATAAACTCGTTCATTGGCTGCATGAAGGCCTCCTTCTGACCAAACTCCGCCATGTTGGCAAGGTTCTGAATGACCTTGGCCACAAGCGTCAAGTTGCGTGCCAGCGTGTCCGTAGGATGCTCAGACATCATATTGAACAGCTTGGGGTTGATGATCGCGGGGCAAAAAAGCCGCAGAAAGAGGAAGGCGCTCACTGATGTGTATTGGACATGAGCATCTCCTGGAAAGCGCTTCTTGGCCTGTTGTTGCAACACGCCAAAGACTCGGCGGAGCGGTGGTGGACACCGATCAACGGATGCAAAGATGGAGTTGCAAATGTTTTGACAATGAGTCTTGAGAATGCGGGCACTCTCGGCTGGGCGCCCGCCACGCGAATCGTCCATTTCAAATGAGCGCTTCTCATCGCAAATATCCACAATGCAGTGCTCCACCGTATCCTGCAAATAATCGATGGCAATAAACTTCATGTACTGATCCATAACCTTGGTTACAAGTGTGTTGCCACGGAAGAGGGTGCCTGGTGACTCCTCCGTTTGCATGTGGTGCGCCATGAGGTAGCCAATCAGCTCCTCGTCCCGACCATCATTGATCCAAATGCGAATGAGATGGTTTGCAAAGGCATTGAGCGATGCTCGTAAATGCTCTGCCAATGCCGATTGCAGCACCATATCCTTGCGCTCCAGCTCCAGCTTGAGAGGCTCATACGCCTTGACTGGCAAGATGACCTGGCGCATGCACGACAGCAAAGGAAACCCAAGGGGTGGCCGTGAGCAATGCGGGGGGATGGGGCGATCAAAGCGAATGCACGCTATCAAAACAAGTGAACGCTAGGGGAGGAGAAAAAAAAAAAAAAAGAAAAAAAGAGTAAAAAGGTAAAAAGGAAAACGTCAGCAGGTTGCAGACAGCCCACCTCATCTGCCAGACTGAGTTTGACGCGCACGCGACCTGCTGGTTTGCCATCAGAAGACAATGTGTACCATTCTTCTCGCTAGAGTATGCAAGCAATACGTGAGCATTGGCCAGTATATACGGACGCATACGGAGTACGAGGCAATAGCGCCCGACCCACAACTATCATCACGCACCGGCGGTGTGCCACGGAGAGAGCTGAGTACGATGGAGAGGGCACCAATTGTACCCTTGCGGAGGCCCGTGGGCACTAGCTCCAAGCGAAGGTCCTGGACAACAGTGGAAATGTTGTTCACCTCAAAACCTTCATCAAAAAAGGCGGCATTGTCCTTGACGGGCTTGGCACGGGTCCGAGCGTGCTTGCTGCCATTGAGTGAGGCTACAAAAACGACAGACCCTGACTTGACGGGCAGATCCTTGGTATCCATGATCTTGACGCTGAGGGTGGCAATGGTGTGCTTGGTGGTGGGGTCAACCATGGGACGGCCAACACCACACTCGGCGCAGTGTTCATAGAGGGCTTCAAGCCAGCTGTCGCGCTCTTGTGGAGTGTCGGTGCAAAGATGCACCTCCGACCCGTTGACCACGATCTGAAAGCAATTGGGACGCCCGAAGAGGCTATCATCGACGGTGGTGAGATAGCTGCTGCGCAGATCGATAATGCCCTTGGGCTTGATGGCGTCCTTCGTCTCAAAGCAGAAGAGACGGCTCTTGGCTGACTGGAGGGCAAAGTACATGGTTTTCCACTTTTTGCTTCGCTTCACCTTGCGGGTGATCTCACCCATTTTCTCGTAACCTCCGGGGAGGGAACGGCCCTGCAAGCGGCCAGCGTCCAGGGCAGAGACGGGCTTGGGCGGAGCCGTCGTCGGTGCCGGAGCAGTGTTACCAGCACCCACGCGACTGTATTGCACATCGCTGTAGAGATCACCATCCATGTCAGCGTCGAGCGCCTGCGGAGGCACCGCGTAGCGTAACTCAATGTCGTCCATGATTGGGGTGTTAATGTAGCGGAGCACAATCGCCTCGAGGCAGTCAAAGTGTCGCTCACCGCAGGTGTAGCGGGACTGGTCAGAGGCCTCGATGCGCATGTGCTTGATTTTATCCGGGCCCAGCTTGATACTGAGGCTGTACGGATTGCTGCTCTCTCGAATGAGGAAGGAACCGACGGGCTGGCCCTGGAGGTAGTCGATCGTCTCTTCGCGCGAGATGCGGCCGTGCAGCCATCGGGAGCGCTGGAACTGGGGCGGAAGCTGGCAGTTGGCGGCAGCCTCGCGCTCCGACTCCTCGACCCCACACGCAACCACGAGGGAGCGCGGCACAAACCCAGCCTGCTGAACGCCGGAGCGAACACACCAGAGCCAGTGGTGATCTTCATCATTGACGACGGTCATTTTGTCGCCGTTCAAAAAGCTGAGTTCATCTGGAGTCATGGCTTGGTAGTCGGCAGTAGCCATCACGACCTTGCGGGCATTTTGAGCTTGAACGGGTGTTTCCGGGCGCAGCGGAGTGGTGAGGCGTAGGTTGTCGCACAAAAAATGGTTACAGTAGAACTCGACTACATCGCCCAAGGATTGGAAGGCGTTGTCCGCCAGGAAAAAGCCGCCATACGAGTGCGATATGATCTGCAAGCCAACGCAA
>NW_001865040.1:833953-873953 GCF_000002865.3 Monosiga brevicollis MX1 | reverse complement strand
CTGCAGGTGACGCTGCCAGCGGGCAGCGAGCACAGCACAGGCGAAGTGGTCTGCGTTGCGACCTGTCCCTCAACGCGCGTTCAACTTGAGGACTCTGCCGAATGCGTGTGCCCCGATCAGACCTATGCCATTGCAGGCTCGCTTGACTGTGCTGCCTGTAGCCCAACATGTGCAGGCGCCTGCACTGGCCCCGGTTCTACTCAATGCCAGGCCTGTCTGCACGCCCAACATGAAGCGAGCTGTGTCTCGACTTGCCCTTCCCGTACATTTGCATCTCAGGATTTGGCTGCCTTTGCCTTGGCTTATCCCGATGCCACGGTGAAAGCAACGACTGTGTGCTTGCCATGCAGCGATGCCTGTGCCGAATCATGTTCGGGCCCCTCGGCCGCCGACTGCACCGGCGATGACAGCTGTGTGGGTCTATCTGAGCAGGGCCAGTGTGTGGAAGCGTGCAGCTCGGGATTTTTCGACAACAACGCCGGGCAGTGTATGCCCTGCGCTGCCAATTGCACGCTCTGCACAGGCCCCGAGGCGGGTGACTGCCTACGCTGCGCAGAGTGGCGGCAAGGTGAGGCCTGCGTGGCCGCATGCGCAGACAACTATTTCGGCGCCAGCAACGGCGAATGCCGGCCTTGTCACACTGAGTGCGCCGCGGGCTGCCAAGGACCCTCCAATCTAGATTGCCTGCCAGCCGAGGAACCTGACTGCGTGCATGTGCGCTTGGGCGGCGCCTGCGTGGCTGATTGCCCTGCGGGCCTGCAGCAGCTCGCCTCGGGGGAATGCGTAGAATGCCACGAGCTTTGCGGGGCTGCCGGTTGCTCCGGCTCGGGCCTAGCTGATTGTCTTGACTGTGCTGTGGCTGCCTACAATGGCACCTGTGTGGCTTCATGCCCTGCCACCACATTCGCCGATGCCGCGACGAGTACTTGCCAGCCCTGTGCAACGGCGTGTGTAGCAGGCTGCAGCGGCCCAGCTGAGACCGACTGCGACGCAGCCGACTGCCACGACGTCACCTGTCCTGACGGCCAGGTCACCAGCGCCAATTGCGTGTGCGAGCCTGTCACGTGCAGTGCCCCCTTGTCCTACCTCATGGGCAGTTCCTGTGTGCATGCGTGCCCTGCGGGGCACTTTGCGGATGAGACCGCCGTTTGCCGACCATGCAGCGTTGCGGGCTGTACATCCTGCCCGGGGGACGTGTGTACCGTCTGCAATATGAATCAGCCGTGCGCCACGGGCCAGTTCTTGGATGTGTCGCAATGTCGCTGCACTTTGTGCAACGAGGCTTGTGCCACTTGTTCGGGCCCGGCAGCAGAGACGTGTGACACGTGTGCCGTGGCCGAGTACGAAGGCACTTGTGTTTCGAGCTGCCCCGCCGGTACTTACTTGGAGGCCCAAGCCCAGCTGTGCCTGGCGTGTGATGAGCAGTGTCTCAATGGGTGCACTGGGGCAGGTCCGACACAGTGCACGGCTTGTCTTCATGCACGCCTTGGTCATACGTGCGTGGCTGCTTGTCCAATTGCCACCTTCTTGGATGCCAGTAGTCAGACTTGCGTCGAGTGCGATGCTGAGTGCCTAGACGCATGCAGCGGTGCCGGTCCGTCGGCGTGTACCTCGTGCGCCAATTTCAAGCTGGGAGCAACGTGCGTGGCGGCGTGCCCAGACAACACGTTTGTGTCGGCCGATGACACATGCTCACCTTGTGCAACCGCGTGCACATCGGGTTGCCACGGCCCTCTGCCAACGGATTGCAATCGAGATGCACCCACTGACGCCCCCGCCTCTTCTGCAGCTGCCCCTTTAACATCCCAGCCCACGGCAGGTCAGATGCAGACAGTTGATTATGGTGATGATGATGATGGCGATGCCCCTTCGTCGACTGGGCAGGGTGCCCAAGATGAGAGCGACGGTGACCATTCGTCGACCCCATCGCTTGCGGCTGCGCCGCTAGAGCTTGTTTTTGGAGCGTTGGCCCTGTTGGCTCTTGTCGTCATCGTGATCGTGATCATCCGCCGCGTGGTACGTTTGTCTTCCTTCTCGGTGCTCCAGTGTGTACGGCACTTTCGTTCGCTGTCTGGGTTGTGTGCTGACTCTCCCGTTTGTTGCCGTGTGTACAGCGAACATCGCGCGTGCGCTATCATAGCATACAACACCACTATTCGCTGGAAGACTCGGATTCGGACCAAGACAGCGACGGCGAGGATTTGGTTTTCATGGCTGGCAACTAAGATGCTCATCCTGAACAAGCCACGAGCATGTTTCACGCGACTCTTTTTTGTTTTGTTTTTCTGTTTTGTTTTGTTTTTTGGCTTTTTTTTCCGTTGTTACTTTTTTGTCTGACATTCCAGACTGTCAAGACTCGAGTCGTCATGCTGTTGTGACATGACACTGGTAAAATCGTTCAACCTTAAATATGTGAGTGAATAATAAGATCTTCGAGGCTGCAGAGCGACATGAGCATTCTCGTGCTTTGCGTTCGGCTGTTTTCGTGGTTACTGCCATGTCTTGTCATGAATGCAAAACTATGTCGGCTTTGAAAATCGTTGGTCAATGGACTTGAGAAAAAGGTTGAGGATAGGTACGGCTCTCAGAGCAAAGCAGGCTAGCGGGAAAAGCCATGCCCAGACAAGACAAGGCATTTCCTCTTGGCCCAATCATTCTTTACTTTACTGGTCAATGGCTCGATGGCCACGGCGTCAAAGCGAGCAGGCGATAGTGATCGTGGAGTCCGCTGGGATCCAGAGTCAACAAGACTGGTTGCCGGTGGGAGTTGACAACAACAGCCGCCACGGTTTCACCGACCAAGCGATCTAAACGCGAGACACCCACAGGAGCTGGATAGATGCCAGCACACGGGTGAGCATGCCAAGATAATAGGCAGTGCCGTTAGCGGTGGCATGGCAAAAGACAAGTGAAAACTCAAGCACCCAGGGACAAGACAAGACGGCAGGCAGCCTGACTGACTGACGGACTGACTGACTGACTGACTGACTGACAAAGTGTGATGGGCATGGTTAAAAGCAAGGGGATGATCAAGCGGCAAGAGGCATTGGATGCCATGAACATACGGGTAATGATTCCTTCTATGGCCTCGGGGTTGGCGCCTTGTCCGTCTGAACCGCTGGCCATGCGGCATGGTGAAAGGGTCCCGTTGAGATTGATCAGACCTATTTGGGATCAAAATGGGCCGCGGCAACGCCAGTTGCAAAGGGGTACATTAGGTCTACACGGCACAGGCCAGAAAAGGCCAGAACGAAGCTCGCCTAGCTTGACCATACACGAATGGACGCCTTTCTCACCTAAAATGCGAACGTGAAGCCCTTGAGAAGAGACATCGTAGGCCATGGCCCGAACTGCATACGTCGGCTGGAGATCCACGACGGGCCCATCCTTGGGCACTGTGCTCTCTTCCCGCAGAAAGCTGCGGAGCGGTCGAGGTCCGCTCAGACGATTGGTAGGGCGGCCTGCATACATGATTTGGCACAGCGCACGTAAGACATGCGGTCATGCCCGAAGGGTTGGAATAAATCACCCTCCTTTTGCTTTTCCCCGTATACCTGTGGCAGTCGTCCCCACGACTTGACGGTGTGTGTGAAGCGCCTCCAGCAGCTCAGGAGCGGCCACCAAAGTGGCTGCCAGTCTAAAAAAACGAGCCACCAAGAACCTCGGTTAAGATCCAAAATCGAAGCGACCAACCAGTCAGTCAGCCCCCCGAAAACAGCTAGATGGAACCAATTCTCATCCGGTCCCATCTTTGGGTCCTGTGCCGGACCCGCACAGGCCTCAGTCGCACGACGTCTCCCACCCGCAGACCGGCACCGTGCTGACATTTGATCTGCTGCCATGATTAGCTAAAAATGCTGACATTCAGCCGTCAGACAACTGCCAACTGAACTAGCGGACTGAGAACAGTAGTTGTGTATAGTTGTTGTAGCATGTGAGATTTGAACCCTCGTGGAACTGATGTCGACTTGCCTGAACCGGCGAGCGCACTTTTTCCCGCTTGACCAGAGACGACACAAGTGCGTAGCGCGCTTGTGGAAGACTTGAGGACGGTCACCTGTGCACCCTCACTCGCTTCTCTTTTCTTTCGCCAGCTTCTCTTCTCTCCCAACCTTCAAAATGGCTGATGAGCAGGTTGCTACCCCCGTCGAGGCCGAGACCGCCCCCGCCCCGTAAGTTGTTGAGCTTCGCGGCTTGTCCTGGCCATCATTGGTGTCTTGTGCGTCCGAATGATCCATTGAGCGCGGATGAGCAGCAGGGCAACTTTCCTGCTTGTTTTGTGGGCCACTTGTCGCGGCGCAATCTGAAGTTGATCTGGTTCTCCCAGCACTTCTAGCGCCACTGTCAGGGCCGTGTGTGTTTTTTCCCCTCAACCTAATTTCACAGTTCCAGCCAGAGCTCACGTGGGGTCCGGTGTGCTTTATGCCAATAGCGTCTCCAACGCCCGCATGACTGTCGAGGAGGCCCTCCCCGAGGTCCTGAAGCAGGCCATGTACGTCGATGGTCTTGCCCGTGGCCTCCACGAGGTTGCCAAGGTCCTCAGCAAGTAAGTCTTGATTATCTTCTCCCCGTTTTCATCTTGGCTTTGTCATCAAGGCTCTTCTCGACTAGCCATCGACCCCACCTTCGCTCACCATGTCTGCCTCGGCAACTCTCTCTTTCTTCTGTCTTGCTGCGGCTCTTTGACGCGTGTTAGGGGCAGCGCGCACCTGTGCGTTCTGGCCACCAACTGCGACGAGCCCAACATCATCAAGCTGATTGAGGCTCTGTGCGCTGAGCAGAAGATCAGCCTCCTGAAGGTTGATGACAAGATGAAGCTCGGTCAGTGGGCTGGTCTGTGCAAGCTCGACCAGGATGGCAACCCCCGCAAGGTTGTCAAGTGCAGCTGCGTCGCCGTCACCGTAAGTCGATTCCATTCTGAGCTTGATCTTTGTACTTGCTGACCTCAATGGGGGCAGCTGGTCGAGGTTGTGTGTGTGTGTTGCGCGCGATGAACGTGAGCCCCCTCTACTGAACGTCACTTTGACGAGAACGCTCTTCCGGAATCTTTTTTTGTCTGATGCACACAAACACGCAACCCGATCTGATCTGTCTGGCTGGCTCATTGCGTGTTACTTGAGACCATCGTCGCTGCTCGCCTCATCCCTGTTTGCTTTGGTTGCTTTGCAATGCAGAACTACGGTGTTGCTGGCCAGGCTGTCGAGGTCATCAACGACCACTTCAAGGGCAAGTAAACGGGCCTCCGCATTTTCTTCTTTCTTCTTTCCGAATAGAAGTGAATGATGGACAACGTCGTCCAAAGGCACACCTTTCACCTCCACTCCACACCATACATATACTGCCCAAATTCAGATAAGCCAGCCCAAATCAAGAATAAAATAAAGAATCAGATGTCAAATTACATGAAACCCCTTTAGCGCCTGTCTGCTAGGAATGATGAAATGATGGTAGTGGAGGCAAGTGATTACGGCTAATGTTGATGTGGAAGACTCCCAACCAGTTGGCACAACGTGGGAACACATGTGGTGCTAAACAAAACAGAGGACTTGCTCAGTCGGTACTGGATTGATTGTGAGAAAAGAAGAAAGGAACCCGAATGGGCAACGTTGAAGACGAAAGGGAAGGGGAAAAGGTATACATTGCCAAGACTCCCAAAAAGAGGCACTAGCAAAGGCAAGGAGAACAGGTTGGGATGAAAAGAGACGTGGCGGCCTGCCGCTCTAGCTGTACTGCTTCTCCTGGATGGCATCCAGGAGCGAGGTATCGTCGCTCTTGGTAACGAGAGCCTTGCCGATGAAGAACGTGGAGGCCAGCGCCAGACCGGTAATCGAGCCCAGGGCCGCGGCGCGCGGGCCAGCTGCAGCGGCCGAACATTGGTTTGCCATCCAACCAGAGATCGGAGCGGCAAAGAAAATAACAAGCAACTTAGTTGGTGCCGCATACCAGCCGCTTTGAAATGATGGTTCAGCGGGGTGGCGCGAAACTTACAGGCACTGCGGTAAAGACCACCCGCAACGGTAGCGGCCGCAATGTGGTCAAGCGCGTGTGGCTTGTCAGTCTGTCGGACCTTGCAAATACCATAGTTGGCCACGTTGTACATCAAGACTGCAGACACAAATACGCACACGAGCAAGTACGCCAGCCAGGACAAAGGTCAGACAGATACTTTTGCTTTGAGGTCCTACCCTCCCGCCGGTAATCTTGTGAAAAATGTAAGCGTGCCAGCCGCCAGCCGCTATCCAAAGGCCGTACCAATTACGCCGAGGGTGTTGCCCAAGAAGGGACCACGTTTCTGGGCGGCATTGAGCACCGTGTTGATTTTCAGCTTGGTAGTGACGGCGTTGGGGTGACGCAGACCCTCAACCACACCATAGCCGGCACCGATCAAGGAGCCTGGATGGTACAGACACCAGCGTGCTGTGAGGGATTGGCGGTCACAAACAAGAGCCATCTGCCCTTGCAGTCGGGTCAAGCAGGCTGAGAAGGAGGCGAATCTCGCACCGGCAATGTAGGAGGCACCAGTGGTATATGAGGCCTTTTCCGAAAAGGAGCGACCCTTGTCCTCGGCCTTGGGGAAGAGAAACTCGGAATCATTGCCCTGCTGTAAAAACGGCATGTCAAAGTCCGACGGGGCGGTATGAGACTGGCCGGGTAAGCGGCAGCCCGAAAAGCAGCACCCTGTGGGAAGTATGCATGCGGGCCAGCTGATCGGCCCCGCCATGGGGTGCTGAGCACCAGACTATCATTGAGCGCACCTGCAAGACGTTGGGGTTGACAGTCAAGTAGGGGTTCTGAAATTGGTTGCCTGCTGGAGAGTTGAAGGATGCACAACGCGCATGGTCAGTGCATGTGCATGCTTGAGCCAGAGCACCGGCAAAGAGAACGCCCGCCTCGAGCGTTATTGGCACTTGTGTAGCTGAACAGGCAAAGGGCCTCCCACTCCATCTTCGAAGGGTGCGGCCGAATGGCAAACATACTGGGCATCATAAAGCCTCCTGAGCCGCCCGGGGCCGACAGAACGTTTTGGTAAGGGGCAGCGCCCATATCCACTTGTCCATAGCCACCGGTCAAGCCGCTGAGATCGCGGGCATTGTCGTCGTCACGTTGGGCCATGGTGTCGGCCTTCTTCGAATGTGAATGCGGAGGACGCTAAGCGACAAACGCAATTGCACCACCGTGCGTGCCCAGTCTGAGAAGGCGAAAGAGCCTAAGAGAACACACGAAACGCCTACGCAAACCCCCAAGTACAACAGCAAGCACCAGCCGCAGAACGTCAACGAGGTGAGTGTGCACACTGCTCATGCGTTGACCATCGCTGGCGCTCGTCGCTCGCACGCCTTGCGGACGAAGCTGTCTCTTCGTGCTGCGCAGAACACGAGGCAAGGGACCAGATGTCCCAGCAAGCGAAAAGGACGCTTCCATCCCTCGCTCCTCCCCCAAAACACACACACACACACGCACACACCTTGGCGTTGCCTTACTGTTCCTCTGCGCAGAACCGTGTTGGTCACCGAGTCAAGGTCAAGGAGTCGGCTGCGCTGTGAACGAGAGTGCGCGTGTGACACAACCTCTAACTAATGCCACACTTTGCGACGTATCTCCTCTCTCTGTCTCTCTCTCCTTTCTCTCTGTCTCTCTGTCTCTCTGTCTCTTTCTCTCTGTCTCTTTCTCTCTCTCTCTCTCTCTCTCTCTCTCTCTCTCTCTCTCTCTCTCTCTCTCTCTCTCTTTCTTTCTTTCTTTCTCTCTCTCTTTTGTGGGATGTTGCAGGTGATTGCGCCTGAGAAGAAGAAGAAGGAAGAACACGTGTTTGGCCTTCTGTTTCCCCCCCGTTCGTTTTCGTTTACGGCGACTGGTTTCATTTGGTAGCTGCTAAAATGTCAGATTTGACGGCGGATAAAAGTATCTGACAATTGAACAACGCGCCCACGAGCAGGAAAGCGCGACGACGACGGCTGTAAGGGCTGTGGGGGCTGTGAGGGCTGGCCACGTCGCTTCAACGGGCTCACGCATCTTCCTATCAAGCAACGCCATCATGGCCACAAAGGATACTGCCTCGGCAGACCCCACGGCTGCTGCCGCAAGTCCTGAACCCACAGCACCGAGCTCCACACAGCAACGGTTAGACCCCACTCTCTCACCAGCCCTGGCTGCTCGTTCGACGCCCCACCTCAAGCAAGCTCGATGCTCATCCACTCTGCAATTTGCAGCAAAGCGCGCTTTCGTCTAGATGCCTGCAAGCGATGCCGCGAAGCTACTCCTCACGTTCTGCTTCAAAAGGATCTTCCATACTGCCGGTAAGGCCCAAAGCACGAGAGACTTGGGGATGGCGACACACAGCAACACCCCCGTGCCCGTCCCCTCACATACGGTCGTGCCGGCAGCGATTGTTGCATCTACAACGTACACCGAAAGTCGCGTTCCGAACTGGGCAAGAATCGCATGATCCGGCAGTTTGAAAGGGTTTGTCACCCGACCCCTGCCCGCCTCCTCTTTGTACGCCGAGGCCGCACGTGTTGACATGGCCTCCCCTTGCCTCTCCCACCTTGGTCCAGATTGCGCTTGCCTTCTCCGGTGGCAATCGGTCAACTGCCCTACTGGGCATCATCCGTCGAGTAAGACTTTGAACATTGGCAGCTCGCCGCCCGACCCTTGGCTCCGCATTTGGATGTTTGCTCTTATTCACGTGCTCCGCTCCGCCCGGGGGTCGTTAGCACATGACCAAGGGCGAACACCGCCAGCTACGAATCGTACCCACCGTCATCCACATTGATGGTGCGTAGTCTGACATTGCTGCACCCGTGCCTCTACCTACATCTGCCAGTCCTGCCGGCTTTTGGCTCTCGCCTCGCGCTGCCCGAATGAGCCCGCTCACCACGAGCGTATCCAGATGGGTGCCTCTTTGGCGCCACTCAGGCCGAGCACGAGCGCCGGGCAGAGCGCATCCAATCATTGGCCAATGCATTGGACTACGAGGTCTGCATACCGCCACGCAATGGACCTTTGGCCCGGTTGGCTCGGGCGATCTCACCTGGTATTACCGCGCTGGGTTAGGAGGTACACGTGCTACGCCTCGAGGAGCTTTATCGTGCAGATGACGAGCCCGACCTGACGGCTGCCGCAGCCCGGGTCTGTGCGCTTTTTGCCGATCTTTCCACTGTTACGGCCCGCCAAGACTTTTTACGTACAATGAAGTACGTCTTGCCTCTGCGCGAGGCATGGGAGGACACAGAGTGAATGTCACACATCTCATTACATCTTCTCTCGCCTCGTCTCGTCTTTTCTGTGTGCTCATCGTGATCCGCAGGGCACGGCTCTTGCGGGCTGCCACGCAACAGTTGGATTGTCACAAGGTTTGCCCCGCCACACCCCCATCTTTCCCCTTCTCTGATGTTTGGGGCACCGCCTTTGACGGCTCTTTTGCGTTTGACAGCTGATGGTGGGTGATTGCCACGACCAAATTGCCATGCGCATCCTGGTCCAGACCACGCAAGGACGCGGGGGTAACATGACCCGCTTCTCGGTGAGCGCAGATCGCCAGCTACGGCCCTTGCAGGGAACGCTATACCGCTGGCGGCGGCGCAGCTGAATTTTGCTCAATGACATGTAGACGTTCTGTGATGAAGTGGATGGCACGGCCATGCTGCGCCCGCTGCGCGCCATTTCGGCGCGCGAACTCGGCTACTACAACCATTTTCGTCGCCTGGAACCCGTGCTGTACCCCACCGTGGGCGCACGCGTACGTTGACACTGGGTTGGGTCATACCAGCGTTTTGCAGGCCCATTTAATCATCAACCCAACCATGCATAGGCGCCGGAGAAGACGAGCTTTGAGTCTTTGATTCAAGCCTTTGTGGCTAACCTGACGGTGTGCAACCTTGGTCCCGCTCGCTTACCCGCTAACAGTCTCCTTCCTGGTCAGGTCTTGTTTGGGACGTGTAACATCAATTTTCTGTCAACGACCCCGTAGGTGGACTTTCCTTCAACCACTGCAGCCATCTATCGCACGTCGGAAAAGATTGCGGCCATCGACCGGCCCGATGCCCCTGATTGTCGCCTTTGCGGGGTTGGTTTCCTTTGCCAACCTGTGTTCCGCGTGAAAGCACCGGCTTTGCCATCTTGCTCATGTACCTGCCACGCTTGCTCCATCAGTTACCCACGGACCCTGCCACAACAAGCATCGCGCAAATCACGGCCAAGGATGGCCACTTGAATATTCGAGATCGTCTGACCGTAGACGGGCAAGATCTTACAGATTGTCTGTGTCAAGGCTGCCGTGGCACCCTGCTTGACGCCTCGCAGCAGACC
This sequence comes from Monosiga brevicollis MX1, assembly GCF_000002865.3. Taxonomy (NCBI): domain Eukaryota; class Choanoflagellata; order Craspedida; family Salpingoecidae; genus Monosiga; species Monosiga brevicollis. The sequence continues at coordinate 863,648 of NW_001865040.1, read as the reverse complement.
GTTGGCCTTCCACCAACACTGGTGCGTCAGTCCAATGGCAGTGCGAAACAGTCTTAAATGCATGTCGCCCGCATCGCCCTGCACCTACATTCCAGCAGGCCTGAGCTTACCCTTTGACTGCATTGTTTGTGCTCCATCCGTACCCTTGGCCCTCTCGCTACCCCGTGACACTCCATCCATCCTTGGTGCAGCGCGCCAACACGGTAGCACCACCACAGAGTGCGTCCCCGCCCTCAACCCCCTAGGTTAAAGTTAAAGACTTGCCATCTTGCAAACGTATCAGGGACGCCTAGTTGATGAGGGACTTCGAGCCAAACGTTGAACAATTCATGTCGACCAAAAGCGTTTCGCGATATCAAAAAAATAGTGGGGGAAGTTCGTACGGGAGAGGAGGGGCTTGGAGATCATGCAAGCTATTGCTGGGCATTTGGCGCCGAAAAAAAATTGTCAGCAGAGTGCATTTTCGTTTGTGACGGCGAGGCGCCAAGTGACCAGGACCGATGATGCTGAACTGTCGCGACGATGACCCCTGGTCGTAAGGCTGTCGTTACTGATTATGATCTGCTGGTCACCTTGAGCGTGTAGCTCTTGCTGATCAGGCATCACCGTCGCCACTGCCATTATCATGGCGGGTAAGCTGCCCTCTGAGGTGCACTACTACGCGAGCGTGATCAACTGCCCCGCTTACGCCAACAACGCAGCCTACAAGGCCGTGTTGGCTCCCGTCGTTGGAACCGCTGCCTCGTTGCTGCCAGCTTTCCAGAGCCCTGTTCCCCGGGTACGTGCACCTGTGGCAAAGCGGAGGAGGCGCAAAGCCGCGGTCGCAGGCTGAGCTCACGACATTGCCTTGCTCTCAACCCACGCAGGGCGAGGACTACCGCTCACTACGTCTGCAACAAGATCAACAACTCTCTCTGCAGCTGAGTCAGTAGTTCGCTCTGGCAGCACGGCGTCCTCACTGCATTGCCTAGTCAACTCTCCGTCACTTCACTGCACGGCCAGCCCTCATCACCCTTGCCTCACTCCGGCCCAACTTTTCATGCACGTGGCCGCCGCTTGGTGCACATAGCCAAATCAGGGGTATCTCACCAACGAGCAGGGGACCATGACAAGGCGCTATCTTTGTATCATCGGGCGCTACAACTATCCGAGCACAACGTGGAGGCGCTTGTGGCCAAGGGCACGCTCCACACCATTCTGTAGGCCGCATTGTCTGGTGGTCCCCCTGCCCGTTTCCCGTCCCCTCGTGTGGTCGCTCTGATGCTACGCGCACGCTACCATGTCACGGAGACCTGGCATGCGAGGTTGTGTGCAACTGATAGTTGAAATGGGTCATAGGCAACAGTATGATCGAGCTGTCGACTGCCTCAAGACGGCGCTGCGTCTGCAGCCGGAACATGTGAACGGCCGCCGCTATCTAGAAACGACTTACTTTCGTCGGGGCAAATATCTCGAGGACTGTGGCAAATATGTCGACGCCGCTGAGGACTATTCAGCAGCCCTTGAGTTACATGGCCCTGAGGAAGCCAAGGCCCAACAAATGCTCCAATCTGTTCATGTAAGCAAGGGGGGTCGCTCCTCGCCCTCAGCCCGCACGCTAGATGTGCTTTTACCACGACAGGATTGTTGACTTTTGTTGGTGGTGGTTTCCCTACAGAACTACCTTGTCAAGCGAGCTGCACAGTCTGAGGCAGCTGATACGGCTGCGCGAGCCTCATTTGGCAAGCTATCTCCGTCAACTGCCAGGTTGGTCAGCGCCCAAAGACGACCGGGTTCGCTAGTAGGGGGAAAAGCGAAATCAAAAGGGAATTGGCACCCCAAGCAAAACAATCACACGTCTGTGCAACTCACAGCCACGGTACTACGGGTCGCTCGTCCTCCGAGCTCCTCAGCGTCATGCACAAGATGCTGGAGGTACGTGACAGGAGGTCGTGTGCAATAAATGGGTGTCAACTCAAGCCGTGTCTCTTCCTTTCCCCCAGCCACTTTGCTTGCTTTGCCCACTGTGCCTGGTGAACTGACCTGTTGGCCTCTGTGCCCCTGGCTGGTGTGCATTTGTATGTTATCTGATTATATTAGGAGGATCGTGATGAACGCCGCAGGCACAAAAAGCACAAAAAGTTAAAGAAGAAGCATAAAAGTTCGGGACGCAGTGACCGAGGTGATCGATCGCCAAAGCGAAGTCGCCATCGTGGCGGCAGTAGCGATGAATCGTCCGATGCTGAGGGCGAGTCGCGGTGACAACTCCTTTGCTGCGTGCTGCCGGCAAATTTGATTTCGAAGGACCAGCATGTAGTCTGCCCGACTGCTTCGTGCCGATCAATCCAGCAGATTTGACTCACCAACTCGACAATATAATGCACAAAGGCACACTCAGGGGAGCAAGAACGAGTCCCGATGAACAGGCATGCAAAACGCTGTTTTGTTTCGTTTTATTTTTTTGTGATGAGAGTTATTTCAATTTTTTAACGGGGAGGCAGGCTTTTGGCTCGTTCAGACCGGTGCACAGAGATGAGGAACAAGAAATACAGCAAACATTGACGGTGACGGGCGTCAGCGCACCCTTAAGAGGCATGGCCTCGGCTGCTGCTTGAGCAGGATTGATAAAGACATACCGACCTGCCTGAGAACCAGGGCAGGGCAGAAAAATGATATGACGAGAGGATGATAGCACCTGGCGCTGATGTTAGTAGAGATTGGTTTTCTTCATAATGCGAAGGAATTCGTCCTGATTAATTTCACCGTCGCCATCGCGGTCGGCCTCCTCGATCATCTCCTGCAGCTCCTCGTCTGAGAGAGACTCGCCCAGTTCCTGGGCAACGCGCTTGAGGTTGGTAAAACTAATCTTGCCCTGTGTGTGTAAGGAGGGGGGGGGGGGGGGGGGGGGAAGACGAAGCACAGAATGATGGGATGCAGGTCTCTCAAGCAAGTGGCGGGCGTCCAAAAAAAGTGACACAAACGGGAAATGACTTGATGCCTCTGTCAAGACAAAACAGGCGTACCGTGCCATCGTCATCAAACAGCTTGAAAGCCTTGATGATTTCCTCCTTGGTATCCTTTTCACTCTGTGCGAGAAACACGCACAAAGACACCAATGAATCCTCATTTTCTCGATGCCGCCGTTCATTGTCAGCGGAGGTGGGAGATGACTCACGTACCATCTTTTGAGTCATCATGATCAGAAACTCGTTGTAGTCGATGCTACCTGAGCCATCCTTGTCAACGTCCTGGATCATTTTTTTGATTTCCTCCTTCTTCGGCTCGAATCCTAGCGCCCGCATGGCCACCTACATGATTGCAACATACCAACCATCGACACAGGCAGTGCGCCGGCACGACCCGTGCATGAGCTTGATCCAATATTCACTGCAAGTGGGGGACAGCATGCGGATCTGGATGAGGCTGACCTTTAATTCTTTGGCATCGATGGTGCCCGAGCCATCGGTATCAAAGAGTTCAAAGGCTTCGCGGATCTCGAGCTTCTGCTCTTCAGTCAATTCCACTTGACCTGAGCACGGAGGTGGCGGGACTGGTGAGGGAAGACGAGAGCAAGATAAGCCGGCGGGACCGGTTTTCTTGGGATCCAGTTGAACATACTGCTTGCCCGTTTGGCGGGAGTTGCAGAGCGCCGCGCCGCCTACAACAAACAACGGGACAGAGCCCGACCAAAAGAAAGCAGATTCAATCAGCTCTGATGCCAAGTGCCCTCACGTCTAAGGCTTGACTAGCAGCTAGCCAGCCAAGGTCACCGCTGCTACGCACCATTATTCTGCTCTTGATGCTTCTGACTCCCGCCCCTTTCTGGTCCGAAACTACAAGCCCAGCATGAAGCAGGATAAGTATGCTGCTTCTCAAACAATAAGAAGAGGCTCCAAAGCAAATGCTGTTACTGCAGCCTCGACCACGACCGGGGCACCGGCAGCGGATACAGCGACTTCGAACCAGAAAATGGAGTCTGCACGTCACGGATCTCGCTCAAAATACAAAAATTCGTTTTATCACACACACACTTTCTCTCTCTCTCTCTCTCTCTGTGCTCTGTCGTTGGTTGTTAACGTTCAAGACAGGAGCAACGCTGTCAAATGGAGCTTCGTTGTCAGGCTGCGTGCTGACAATTTTTCCTGCTGTTGTTGTTTCCTGTTGGTTGCATCTTTGAGGTTCGCATGTGAATTTGGCGGAGCCCTTCTCGAGGCGGTCACGCGCGGGTGGCCACCAGAGCGGGGTGGAAGTGCCCTGTGTCGCGAGGTGCATTGCGAGGATTGCGTGGCTGACCGGCAAAGGATAACAGTCATGGCAGTTGATCCCTTGCAGCGACTGTGTTTACGACTTGCCGAAGATGACGAGGTGGTCGTGGGCTCAAGGGCCGATAAGACACAGCAGCGAGGGGCGCCCGACCCAGCCCTGGAAGCGCGCTACGAGTTTCTATTCAACTTGGCAGCTGACGAGCCTGGTATGCGCTGCAGGCAATGTGTGGCAGGCGAAGTGGCCAGCAAAGGGAGGGTGGGAGTGCCGTGCCCCTTGTTGTCTCTGCCCCTCTTTTTCACGCGTGTGGTCTGCCATGGCCTAGGTCGTTTCTTAACCCGATATGGCTCCACGCTGACGCAGCCCGAGCTGCAAGTTTTCAGCGTCATTGATGACTATGAGGTGTGCTTGTGAGCGATTTCTCAGCTCTCCGCCAGCCATTGATAATTGTCGGCTCGCATCATCGTTGCACTGACCTGGAATCAACTGGCTTAGGTGAGCTTCTTGGTGCGCAAGTACAAAGATCGACTAACCAATCAGCACAGCCTGGTCAAGAATCGGTGAGGTTTGCTTGGACGTGGCTTGCGCGCATGCCGGGAGGAGGTAGCCTGATCCTTTTGAAAACAGAGAAAGACTCACGTCTCCTGCCCCCTATGCTTTGTCACGTGCGTCTATCGTCGCTGATATCTGGATAGGCGATACATGGCCATGCAGAGACTTTTGGCTGAGGGCACGTACTTTAGCCTAGAGGAGATGCAGCGGCGCTGCCCTTGGCTTTATGATGCAATGGTGGGGCAATATGTGACGGATGAGCATCTGCAGGCGCGCATTGACGCACACAACCGCGGCACCTGGGCTGAGCAACTGCTATCCCAAGTTGAGCATAGCCAGACGAAGTACGTTTGCGTTGACACGGGCCATCAACACCCTGCACCCCGGCACCCCGCGCTCTACCTCGGATTTCGAGGTCTCGATGTTTGACATGTCCCTTGCACCCGCACCCGCCGCCCTCGGGTCCGGTCTACCGTGGAGGGCGTAGCCGCCTGCAGGCAGCTAGAGCGCGCCCTGCACTGCCCTCACAATTTCTCATCATGGCTTGAACTTAGTTTACGGCTGGAAGCTGAGGTCTACATGAGTGGGGGTGGCACTGGCGATGATGAGGCGAGCCGGCCGGAGGACGCTGATGGCGATCCGGGTGAGTTTGCGATGTTGCCCGATTCTGTTGGGGCCAGCGAGCGCGTCGAGCGCCCGCGACTAATCGCATGCGCATGGCACACTTACAGGGGCCATTGGCCCAATCGACTTTGAGGCGCGCGAAACGCGACGGCTGGCCATGCCCACTGAAGAGCGGGAACGATTAGAGGGCGAGTTTCGGAGCCTCATGGAGCAGCGCTTTTTGGCTGGTGAAGATGAAGAGTTTTTCAATTACCGCGAGATTGACACGGATGAGACGCTGGATGATCTCAAGACGCGAGAGCGGGATGAAGAAGAAGCCTGGTTTGATGCAGACTGATAATGCTTGCATGGGGCCGCTCTCGGCCACTTGAGCTGTGACTGGACGCTGCGCGTCAATCATTTGGTCGAGAGTTGTGAGCCTCAGGTCGACTGGACCACGGAGCCAGCGAAGCGTTTCTGCCCATTTGAATTTCCTGTTTTGCAATTCATCATCAAATCATGTTTTTTTGGTTGCACGTTAATTGTGAAACCCTGAACAAGGGATGCTTCCGGAGTCATGCCCCCTAACGAAACGACACCCGAGAGCCTGGTGCGCCATAGTGTCTGTCCCCCCCCCTCAAACCGGCCCAAAGGGAACGTCATCGTCCACACCCTGTCACTTTGGCAGCTGGCGGGTGATTCCTGTTCAGCCCATTCGACCCCTCCGCAGCTTAGAGGGGATGTCGTTGGCATCGACCCAAGACGCAGAGCGTTACCCACCAACATCGTCAACCAACGATTGTGGCATGCTGCTCCAAGCCGCAAGTCGCTTTGTGTGGCTGTCATGTTGTTTCTTCTGCACCACACACGTGGCCCTCAGGAGAAAGAACATCCTTCTGGCAGCGTGCCAAAAGGACGACCATTGTCAGACAAAGGACCAGTTACGACATCCAACGTCGTGCAGCAAAAAAGTGGCGTGCTGCCTAATTTCCCACAGAGTCCCCAAGCTCTTCCCAAGTACTTCCCAAGCCACACCCACACGCCCCTCCTAACTCGGTCTCCTGCCAACTTGAGTCTTTTATCTGACGTTCTGGTGGAAGCTAACAACCTGCTTTCGGGTGTTTTCTTGCCAGTTCATGTACATGTAGTAGTGTCGTAACTGTGTCGAACCACAACGTATAACGCACACAACGATACACAAGATGTGTGTGTGTGTGTGTGTTGTTGTGGATTGTGCGCACATGCCCAAAACCATCAAACACCTCAACTCGAATGGTTTTGCGTCATTTTCTTCCTGCTTGTGGCCTCTGACACGTCGACGTGCGTGGCAGCTGGAGACGTGGGCCGTAGCCGCCGTCAGCTCGCTGCATTCATTCCCCAAGAACGCTTCTTGTTCAACTGGGTCTTGAGGATCAGTCCAGCGTTGCGGTGCTGCTGGCTTGTCAACCAGCGCCATGACTGCCAAGGAAGTCAAAAACGCTGCTGGTAAGTGGATGTCTAAACCCATTTCATTTCGTTGCTTGCTCGAGTCTTGGCCATCTCGGTGCAACACACACACACATTGGTGTGCGCACACCATCTCCCCCCCCTCTCCCATGGATGGTTCTCCGATCCAACTCGCCAGGCACCCTTGCATGAAGCTATTACACATTGACTTTCTGGCTTGCACCACCTTGCATAGCTCCGTCCCCCCACTTGTTCACAAATGCACCGCCCCGTCTTTCATTTTTTTTTCTTTCGTTGCGATCTCGCGTGTGATCTCAATGCTTTTTGAACCCAATCGTGATGGCCAACGCAGGCGATGATGATGCCGCGCCCAAGAAGGAGGAGAACAAGGTTCCTTTCACGCAGCTCTTCCGCTATGCTGACTCTCTCGTAAGTTTTCCAGGCTTTTCCTACCTCGTTGGTGCTTGTCATTCCCCACTTCCCTCGCGCACTGCATGCATACTGATTGACCGCATGTGGTGCTTTCTCTCATCGTGGCCCGCAGGACTACTTCTTGCTCGTTGTGGGCGCCCTTTCGTCCCTTGCCCATGGTGCTTCTCACCCGTTCTTCATCGTTCTCTTCGGTACGCTTCCAAACTAAACATGCCTGCGGCCACCTTTACCGACCGACCTTTTTTTTGGGGGGGGGAAAAATCACTGCAGTGCTCCTCACTAACTGCTGCTGCTGCTGCTGCTGCTGTCGTTAGGTGACGTGATTGATGATTTCGGCCCGGACAGCGCAAGCTTTGTGGATGCCATTAACGACACGGTCATCAAGATGCTTTACGTGGCGGCCGTCGTCTTTGTCGTCTCGTACCTGCAAGTCGCCTGTTTCTCCTTTATTGCTCAGCGTCAAGCCCTTCGCATCCGTCGTCGCTTTTTCCGGGCTTTGCTCTCCCAGGACATGACCTGGTTTGATCAGCAAAACTCGGGCTCCCTCGCCGTCATCATCTCCCAAGACGTGCCCAAGATTCAAGAAGCCATGGGTGACAAGTTTGGTTCCTTCATTCAGTTTGAGGGCATGTTTCTCGGTGGCTTCATCGTTGGCTTTATCTACTCTTGGAAACTTGCCCTCGTGGTCTTCTCAATGGTGCCGCTTATTGGTGCCGGCGGTGCTGTGATGAGTAAGTACATTGGCGACGCTCAAGGCGGTGGCAACAAGTTTTACGGCCGCGCCGGTGCCATTGCCGACGAGGTCATTCGCATGATTCGCACCGTTATTGCCTTTGACACCCAAGACCACGAATGTGAACGCTACGAGAAGTCTCTTGAAGATGCCGAGCGCTCGGGCCGCACGGCCGGTCTTGCCCAGGGCGGCGGTATGGGCTTCACCTTTGGCGTCATCTTCTTGGCCTATGCACTCACCTTTTACTACGGTGGCCAGCTCATCAACGACGGTGAACTCTCTGCGGGTGATGTCATCACCTGTTTCTTCTCCGTCATCATTGGCGCCATGGCCCTGGGCCAGGCTGCCCCCAACATCGCCACTATGGCTGCCGGTCAGGCCGCCGCCTACAAGGTCTTTGATATCATTGAACGCCAGTCTGCCATTGACTCCCTTTCCGATGAAGGCATTGTGCCCACTACCCTCGAAGGTGCCATCGAGTTCAAGGACATTGAGTTTACCTACCCCACGCGACCCGAGGAGCAGATCTTGCGTGGTCTCAACCTCAGCATCAAGCCCCGCGAGACGATTGCTCTTGTCGGCTCGAGCGGCTGCGGCAAGTCGACGACCATGGCCCTCGTTGAACGCTTTTACGACCCCAGCAGCGGCTCCGTTTCCCTAGATGGCATCAACATCAAGGACATCAACGTCCAATGGCTTCGCTCCCAGATTGCCCTCGTTTCCCAGATGCCCGTGCTTTTCCCCACCAGCATCTTCGACAACATTGCTCTTGGCGGTGAAAACGTCACGGAGGAGCAGGTCATTGCTGCAGCCAAAATGGCCAACGCCCACGACTTTATTTCCCGCTTTCCCGATGGCTATGACACCATGGTGGGCGACTCGGGCGCTCAGATGAGCGGTGGCCAGCGCCAACGCATTGTGATTGCCCGTGCTCTTGTGAAGAACCCCAACATTCTGCTGCTCGATGAGGCCACCTCCGCCTTGGACAACGAGAGCGAGGGCAAGGTCAAAGAAGCCCTGGATCGCGCCTCCATGGACCGCACCACCATTGTCATTGCTCACCGTCTCTCGACTGTTTTCACCGCTGATCGCATCGCCGTCGTGCACCAAGGCAAGGTTGTCGAGATTGGTGACCCGCAGTCTCTGCTGGATAAGAAGGGGCGCTTTTACGATATGGTCTTTGATCAGTACGGCCAAGGCATGGAACGCGGTACTACCCTCACCCTCGACGCCCTTCAAGCTGCCATCCCCACTGATAACTCTTTCAAGGGTGCCGCTGGTGATGAAGATGATCTCCCAGTGCGCAAGACCTCCCGTGGTGAAATTGCCCTCGCCGCGGATCTCAAGGAGGACCCGGACAAGGACGATAAGGGGCCTGACGTGGACCGCAGCATGGTTGGTTGGGTCCTGCAGTTGAACCGCCCCGAGTGGAAGTACATTGCCATCGGTGCCTTTGGTGCCTTTATCGAGGGCGCTGTTTGGCCTGCCTATGCCATTTGTCTCTCAGAAGTCATCACGGCCATGCAAAACTCGGATCTTGGCACCATCAACGACTACGCGGCTGGCTTTGTGGGTATTGCTGTTGCCGTCATGGTGTGCGTCTTTTTGAAGTTCTACATGCTTACGCGCTCAGGCGAAGCACTCACCCGCCGTCTCCGTTCCAAGACCTTCCGTGCCATTGTCTCCAACGAGGCCTGGTGGTACGACATGCCTGAGAATGCGCGTGGTATTCTGACTGCGCGCCTGTCCTCCGATGCCTCGGCCGTGCGTGGCGTTCTTGGTGATCGTGTGGGTTTGGCAATGCAAATCTTTGCCACCGTGGTTGGCTGTCTCATCGTTTCTATGATCTATTGCTGGCGCGTCGGTACGTTTGTGTTTGCGTGTGCGCCTGCGCCATGACTGCTTCTGTGGTTGTCTTGTCTTCTCGGGCCTGTCTGCTTGTCTCGAGTCTGCTCACCCGTTGTTAACGCCGATGCTGGTGTCGCGTGCGCGTGTGCGTTTACAGCTCTTGTGGTGCTGGCTGCCTCGCCCATCATCGGCGTCGGTGGTGCCCTGCAATTCAAGCTCATGTCCGGCTTTGCCGACACCAAGGCCTATGAGCGCAGCGGCAAGTTTGCCTCCCAGGCCATCGAGCATGTTCGCGACGTCGCCGCTCTGGGTCGCCTGAATGCCTTTGTGGAAGACTACTTTCGAACTCTGGCTGGACCGACCAAGGCCACCAAGCGCCAGGCACAGGTGCAAGGCCTCACCTTTGGCTTTACTGAGGCCTCCATCTTTGCCGTCTGGGCTCTGACCTTCTGGTGGGGCGCGCAAGTCACCAATGGCAACCACTGCACCTTTAACGAGATGTTCAAGAGCCAGTTTGCCATTCTCTTTATGGGCATCATTGTTGGTCAAGCCTCGTCTCTCGCGCCCGACTTTGGCAAGGCCATGGTGGGTGCCAAGCGCCTTTACACGCTCCTCAAGGATCATGAGGAGCGTCACCCAAAAGAGGAGGCTCGCCCTAGCGCTAAGATTACCGGCCAGATTGAGTTCAAGGACATCAAGTTCAACTACCCCACCCGTCCGGACGCCCGAGTTCTCGATGGCTTTTCCTTGTCTGTCATTCCCGGGCAGACCGTGGCTTTGGTAGGCCCCTCTGGCTGCGGCAAGTCTACAGTAATCGCCTTGACTGAGCAGTTTTACCGCCCCGACAGCGGTACCATCACCCTTGACGGCAAGAACATTCAGGACATTGATCCCAAGTGTGTGCGTGAGCACTTTGCCCTGGTTGCACAGCAGCCCGAGCTCTTTGCTCTGACCATCGCCGAGAACATTGCTTATGGTCTTGATCACACCCCCTCTCAAGAGTATGTTCGATTTCCGTGTTTGCTCTTTTTCAACGCCTCTTTGATTATTGTTTGGTGATATCTTTCCCATTTAGCCCCTCCCATGTTTTACCGTCATCTTGCAAGCACGCCCTGATGCTGTTGGTGGTTCTCCGTGGTCTTGTCTTTGCGCAGGGATATTGAGAGGGCTGCCAAAGCTGCCAATGCCCATGATTTTATTACTGATTTTGAGGACGGCTACAACACCATGGTGGGCGACAAGGGTGCCCAGCTCTCTGGTGGCCAGGTACGGGCTCTGTACTCTTGTGACATCTCATTCCACTGTGGACCGTTTGGGCATGACTTTGACTCACCAGATGTGTGTACGCGTGTCGTCGTCCTACTTGCAGCGCCAACGCATTGCCATTGCTCGTGCTTTGATCCGACAAGATAACATCAAAATCTTGCTCTTGGATGAGGCTAGTGCCGCCCTCGACACCCACAGCGAGCAGCTTGTGCACGAAGCCCTCGAAGGCGCTCGCAAGGGTCGTACTACACTCGTGGTTGCTCATCGGTGCGTATCCCGGTGACTCGTTGGAGGCTTTGTGGCTGTGGTCGCTTGTACCCCACATATGTTTGCGCGCTTGATCTCACTTCTGGTCGCCTTCTTCTGGTGCCTTCTTGGCCGTGCTCGCACACAACAGCCTTAGCACCATTCAGAACGCAGATCTGATTGCCGTTTTGAACCAGGGCAAGGTGGCTGAACTGGTACGCCGACCGCAGGGCTTGACCATGCTTCCTGCCACCTACTCCTCAATCGCAGTTTGAATCTTGTGGCCCTCTCTCAACGTTTTTGCCTCCCCTCGGCAGGGCTCGCACGAGGAGTTGATGAAGCAGGGTGGTCTCTATGCCGAGCTCGTCAATTCTCAACAGTTTGTGTCCACTGACGAGAACGAAAACGGTGGCAACTCGAATCCTCCAGGTATGCTGCTCTGCTGCACCTCGACTCAAGGTCGAACACCCACGTTCTGAGGGCACTACCCATGCATGCATTGCCCTCATACTCTTGCGCGCGCGTGTGGTTTTGCAGCCTACACTGAAGTGACGGATGATTTGACGGTGGTGGATTTGAGCTCTCAAGTCCCGGGCGAGGTGGAGCGCCGTGGCAGGTGAGCTGACTGACCTGGGGGAGCTGCTGCAGGCAGAGCCGTTGAGAGCTATTGAGAGCTGGCAGCATGTGCAGGGCAGCAACGGTGGCCAATCGGCTGACTGGCCTTGAGACATTGACGCGATCGGCGTGGTGCCGGTTTCAAATGTGTCTGTCTGTCTCCGTGTGTGTTGTGTGCGTCTCCAACCCAATCAAACATCTTTTCTCATGTCGGCATTCGTATGTTTTTTTTCTGCTTCTTGCGTCTTTCGCTTCCTGCAGCAAGGAGTCTGTTGTCTAAAGAACCACACTGACCTTTAGAGACCCACCTAAAGGCCCAACTTTACAGGCTATGTTGTATGAGTTTGAATGAACGATTTCGCTTCGTTCTTTTTTTCTTTTCGGTTCTTGTTTTCTCTTTTTTTGCGTTTCTCGTGCTGAACATACTTGATTGCTTGTTGTTGCTGCTCGGACCGGCTTTTATATCTCTGAGCGACCGAGTTGATGAAATATCTCACTCTCTCTGATTCGTCTTTCTGTGCGCGCTGCGCGCTTCACACTCCACAAGCATACTAATAATACCATTGTTATCGTTAGTGGTTAGTGGGTGACCAACGGTTGATTTTGTCAAAAGGGGAAGGGCAGCCATTTAACGACAATGCAGCCATGCGACCGGCGCTGTTTGAATCAATTGCTTGATCTATCTATGCCAGGCTTTATGGCAAGGCCTTGGCCTTGTCAAACGTTGTATTTAACCATCAACTCTTGCTGGAGAATGTGCAGGCAGTAAGTAGCACCAAGTGAGTAAGCATATCGTCAAAGCAGCAACACGACCAGCACCCGAAACGCACCCGCAGCTCTGGAAAGTGAGCAAAGAAGCGCTCCCACTCCCCACCGGCCGCTGTCTTGAAGTGGGCCAAAAGCTGCCAAACACCCATTCATGATGAAAGCAAAGGGAATGGAATGAGACGACCATGAGACGAGGGACTCGCAGTCTGGGCCGATGGCTTGGCTTACCCGCGCAAAGAGCTCGGCCAGCTTGGGGGAGGGTTGTTGAAACTTGCTGATTGCGTCGCACAACAGCATAAAGCGCTAATGGTTACCATTAATCAAGATGAGATGACCACGACAGGACCATACAACAGGCACACGCCAATCAGCCACAGCTACAAAGCCATTGCCCTGTTGGGGGTGCGCGCTCCTCACCGGTAAAGCACCGTGGGCATTGGCTAACACTGCAAGGCAAATGCCCTCGAAGGAAGAGTCCTTCTCGTCATTGTCATCCACTAAGCGCAAGGCTCGACACCTGGTTGCAATCAAGGGGAACCAACACGTTGGAACAACCCACATTCAGCTGCGGCTGCGATATTTATAGCAAAGCGAAGGAGGCAAGACCGCTGTATCGTACCAGCGCTCGAGCAGGTTGGGCAAGTGTTGTGCAACCTTCAAGGTGCAGCCCAAGCCAAGGCGACCAATAGTAATGGCTGCCAATCAGACAAAAACATGATGGCGTGAGGATTGCGATGGCAGAGCCTGGCATCAAACATGTTGCATCTCGCTCAGTGTGGAGTTGGGAACAAAGGGAACAAAGCAATGATACTTACCAGCGTTCTCAGTCAACGTATTCAGCTCGCTTGTGTTGAGAATGTGGATGATGGGCTCAAGAAGATCATCCACATACTTGTTCATATTTTCACCTGAAAAAAATACCCAGGCATCAATACACTAGCACCAGATTGACGTTGCAAGAGCTTGAATGCAGGAAACGTACCGAGATGCAAGGCAATTTCACCCGTGGCCCAAATGGCGTTATTGCACACGGGCGGTTCTTCCATCGTTAAGTTGACTGAAATGAAAAGCATGACCGTGTCTGCATCACAACGCCATACCACCGCAGGCAAAAGTGAGCGCACCCAAATACCAAGTCGCGATCCCCTCAAGCAAATGTGAATGTGTTCCAACATACCAAGGTGAGGCAGCACGACGCCGAACAACGCCTTGGAAAGGTCGCCAAGCACAGCGAACGCGCTTTGTCGCATCTCGGCCAGCTCATCCTAATTTTAGGATACAGGTCACGTTCAGCATCAAACTTTTTTTTTTTTTTTTTTTTTTTTTTTTTTTTTTTTTTTTTTTTTTTTTTTTTTTTAAAAAAAAGGAGGCGAACCACTTTCAGGCTCAGCAGAGGCAAACTGACCTGCAAGCCATACAGCAACAGCTCCATCAAGTCTGCACTGATAAATGGCTCCATGTCACCTTGCAGGCTCTCCACCATGGCTGAGCGCACCCCAAGGTCAGATTGTGAAAAATAAAAAGTTTTTCACCAGATATGAAGGCGTGTGCCCGACAAGTGCAAGAGATCAGTATCTTCGACTGGCACCAGGTTGGTACATACAGGAGATGAGATCGAGGGCACCAACGATCATGTCATCATCGGGATCCTCCGTGTCTTGCCCTTCCTGATGTGCCTGTTCGACCCAGAGGCCCGGGCCGTCGCAGCGGGATGAGGACATCCGTATGAGAAAGGTCATGGCGCAGACATTCGCCACACACGGCTACCACTTGACTCGCATCGCAAGAAAAGTGAGAAGATAGAGTCTGATCACGTACGACGCTACGAGCAATGTTGACCCGAAGGACATTGACAGCCATAGCATATGTCATCTCAGCATAGGGTAAATACTCCGTCTCAACGGCACCAAGAATGACTGAGAGGCATTCGGTGATGTGAAAGGCATCGAGGCAGTGGTCATCCATGGCCTGCCACTGGTTTAGCAGGCGTGGAACCAGCTCGTTGACATAGCGCTGCAAGCCACAAGATTTACTGATGAGTTAAACCACAGGACCTGCGTCCCACACTTCCAGAATGGCAAAGCACCGTACATACCGCCTCTGCAAGCGCCCCGCCCACGGCATCAGCCATCGTGCTGATGCAGTCATAGAGGTGCAGGCGATTTCGACGCTACAATGGAAGCGCAGGAGCAAGTAAGGTCAAGGAAGGAAGAAGGAGCGGGCACCAACATGAGCGACACGAGCAAAAGGTGCTCGAGACACAAACCTTGAAGTGATCGAGGGCGTAGCAGTACGTGCGCAGCAGGTTCTCAGTAAAGGGCTCCAATCGGTTGCTGGCAATTTCTTGAATGTGGCACAATGCCGTGCAGGCGGTCTCTTGGACCTTCTTGTTACGGTCAACCAGCCGGGCAGTCAGGGCACCCAGAGTGGCCTCGAGCATGGCAGGTGTTTTGCAGATGTATTCGGCATAACGCCGAAAGCACCAGCAGGTGATGCTGCGAACCAAGTGCTGCATTTGTTTTTCCACCATCAGGTGGCAACCGTAACATGAGGAGACCAAGAAGCTGTGTTCATTTGGTGCTATGTGCACTCACATGGCAGGCAAACAGACATGCGTTGAAGCTCTTACTTGTTCGTGTTCGAAGAAGCCAGCAATGAAGGGCAAAATTTCTGGCAAGTAAGTTTCCATCTCGTCTTTGCAGCCTGCGCAATCGGAGCGCCCCAATAGAGACGAGATGACAAGGAGATGAGTCAGTGAATGCAAACCCTCAACTAAGCCAAACCATGGCAGCCAAACTATGGCGCACCGTCAGCAATGGCACCAAGCGCAAGCATGCAAGCTTCCTGTGCAAGCCAGACATTCGATTCGAACATCTGCTTGAGGAGCGGCATTAAAACGGGCAGCAAGCCTGTGTGATACTTGACGGCGAAGGAATCGAGAGTCATTGCGGCACATTTGCCTATCGACCAGCCACAACACGCAAAGATATGAGCACGCACGTTTCTTGAGACGGACGAATCATGCTGGCAGCTCCAAAAACATTAGGCAAATCAATCGATCACACTTACGAATGCTCCACTCGTCAGCACCATCCTCATCGTCATAGTCGTCATCATCATCTTCGTCATCCTCATCCTCGTCGCCGCCCTCGCCGTCGTGGCCCACAGCGCCCTCTTGCCCATCGCCATCATCACGGCGGGTGCGCCGCTCACCATGCACCGCAGCCTTGTGAGTAGCTGGGCGGACGTCCTAAACGGCCGATCCAACAGGGCGTGGCGCAGAAGTGAGTAAAACAAGATGAGTTTTTGGCTGCTTGGTTCTTTGGAATTCTCAATCCCATTGCAATATTTCCGTCAGCATGAGCATCCTGCATGTATGTTTTCACACACACACACACACACACACACACACACACACACACACACACACACACACACACACACACACACACACACACACACACACACACACACACACACACACACACACACAAAGCACAATTTACCAACCTCATCCCGATCCTCTTCATCAGCATCGTCATCAGCCTGCGGGCGCAAAACAAAGGCAATGGAATAGAGGGACGCAAGTGGCTTGCGTGAGCAGCAGCGCTCGCATAGGGGAATTGATGGGCAGGATCGAGATGGTGTTGCTTTGCAAACGCATAAAGGTACATACACTCATGGTGGCGAGCTCGAATTCACTCCACTGCATACGGTCCAAAAGCAATGGCAAGAGCTGGGGCATGATGGGGTCAAGCACCTGAGAGCTGAATGGTTTGTCAGCCATCACCATCCAAAACTCGCAAGCCTCGAGGGCTACGCCCTCGTCCTCACTGCGCGTGCAATCCAGCATATACTGTTCGTAACAAGCCATGCAGAAGATGGTGGAAGATTCGTCAATGCCAGCTTTATCGCGCAGCGCAGTGGCAAAGGATACCACGGCGAGATCATCACCGGCATTATCACCATCAAGCCGCAATAAAAGGCGCGCCATATGTACCTGCGTGATATTTCCCAACTCTGGTTCAAGAAAGGGAACAGCTTGCTCAAACTTGGATTCAACGATGCTGACCATGGCCTGCAAGGGAAGCGCCACGAGTCGAGAATCGGATTCTGAATATCTAACAAGCTCATGGGCGTTTGGGCCGACCAAGAACAAGGCACCAGTGCAAAGAGCTGGCCAAAGCGCCTGGATAGAACGAACCGTGCACACGTGCATGCGAACGACGGGGTTTGTATCGGGTGCAAGCGCAAAAACGCCCTGTCATCACAACACGGCAAGCCGACGACCAATGGCGCGTGTGAGGTATTGATCGCAAGGCAGTAGACCATGCGTGCGCAAGCACGCACATGAACACACACACACACACACACACACACACACACACACACACACACACACACACACACACACACACACACACACACACACACACACACACACACACACACACACCACACACACACCACACACACACACACCTGAAGGTAGCTCTGAAAATTGGCATTAAAGCCAGGTGTTTCAAAGGATACAAACACGTTGCTGCACTGCAATGCCTTGGAACTGTGTGTACCACCGCACGAGGGGTGGAGTGAGGTGCGCGAAAGAGTCCGGGACGAGTGATCAATGCTGTATTGTGCCTGCATGAGGCAGGGCGCACCGAATGGAAGGGTCTTCATGGCGAAAAAGCAGCACAACTGTCTTCATAATGAGGTCCACGAGTCGACCAGCTTCATATTCGCAGAGCCATGGTGCGTCGTCCTCACAGATGAACGTCAAAGCCGTCAGCGTACCCTGCACGCGGCATTCGCACACCAAGATCAAAAACAAGTGCTGACCAAGCTTTGCATGCACCGCATTATTCCCCAGTGTCCACTCCAGACTGAATTGGAGTACAGCACAGCGTTCAGCCGGCATGCAGCCGTGAGCAGCGAGCAGCCAGAAACTGCTGTGCTTTCGAAGCTCACCTCAAGCCCGTTCGGATCGCTGTTCTGCATGAGGTGGAGAAGGGTGGGAATGGCTTCGGGCCAATGCTTAAGACCAAGCCGGACCACAAGGGTACTGACGAGCGTGGCGGCCACCTTACGGACCAGCTGACTCGGGTCAGCTAGTGCGCGGACGGCCTCATTTTTGAGATATTGCACAATGGGAAACGAGAGTTTGTCAATGTTCCATCGGACATTGTTCTTGAGAAGGATGGCGGCCATCGAACGTGTATTGGGCCCTACATGAAAGGGGTCAGCATCGACAAGACTGGACAACTCAAGCAATGGGGATGGCAAAGGGCACTGGAGTGATTCGGGGCGGGCTGCGAACCAACGCACCGACGGACACTTCATTGACCAGAATGTGGCAGAGATAAATGTTCACTTCTGGGCGCTCATTGAGCTGCTTGAGCATCTGTGTATGAAACAACACCGTGGCAGACTTGCTCGTCATGCTTCGAAGGTATCGAGGACCAAGGATGACCAGGCAGACTGGGAAGGCTTAAAGACCAAAGGTACGCTGACCTCTTGGGATGCTGCCATCTCCTGGCTGTTGGTACTCTGGCATTGAACGAGCACCTGCAGCACTTGCTGCACAAACCCCTGATCCGGTACAAAGCCCTGGTCGGCCATGATGGCGGCGACGACAGTGCCAATAAGATCGGAGCACTAGCTTGTCTGGAAAAAAGGGCAAGCAGGGTCGTGAGGCTGGAGACGGCTGTCATGTTCTCGATATCTCGGCAAGCACTCACCGAAAACACAAGGAGGGGTAAGGCGGGGGGACACTCGAGCCGCCCGGCGTGGTGTTGAACTAAGGCTCTGCGGTCAGGTAGAGCTTTGCGCGCGGTCGCAGCAATACACAGGCAAACCCGAGCTTCACTGCCCAATTCGGGGAGAAGCAACGACAAGTGGGTCTGAGATTGTCAGCTCGTGGCAGCCAACATGACCTCGGGTGCTGTGCGTACAACCCAGCGAGGCACGATGAATGTGCAGCAGAAGCACAAGTGAAAGAGCGCACAAGCGAGTGTGTGACAAGCAGCGGGGAGAGGAAGGAGATGCGTGAGTGGTGGGGCTAGCAGCAGCAGATAACGCAGCGGTTGTCATGACGCTGACCCTGTGACGGTTGCGGCCTCGCCCTCTTTGCTCTCTGCCCGCCTTTCCCCTTTTCCCTGAGACAGCAAACCAATGACCCCTCACACACCCACACACACTCACACACCCTATGCGCATGAAACAGGAAGCAAATCAACCGACCAGAATATCGTGATGGCCGTCCGGTCACTGCTGAAGACAGGGTCGAATCCGCCGTGCCTGGCTCTGCTCAAACGTTCAGAGCC
This sequence comes from Monosiga brevicollis MX1, assembly GCF_000002865.3. Taxonomy (NCBI): domain Eukaryota; class Choanoflagellata; order Craspedida; family Salpingoecidae; genus Monosiga; species Monosiga brevicollis. The sequence continues at coordinate 844,574 of NW_001865040.1, read as the reverse complement.
CGTTTGTGTGAAATTAGGAACCACAAGACAACCTCTCTCTCTAGCTTATTTTCTTCCTCATCCCTCATTCTCTCTCCTAAAAAACATGTGAAAACAACAACAAAATACAACAACGAGATGCAACTCCCCCTCACAGGTGTCGGAACGGGTCTGCACCAGCCACAATGTCATTTGGTCACCGGCCAACTTGCTACCACACGTCATCATCGTTGGCTGGTTTTGTCGACAAATCCAGTGGCTAAGCTTTGGCTTGAAAGCGGGCAAGGAAAACGCGTATCGTTCAAGGTGGAAAAACCAGTGGCTTTCAATACAGGTTGACCAGAAACAGGCAGCTAAGGAAAACCAGACACAGAATCACCGTTCGGCAGCGCCAATAGCTGCGCGCCAGTACCGGACCAGATTAGCCCCCGCACCTCGATTCCGGGGCGACTCGGTTTTGTACAAAAGGGCATATTCGCGCCATACATGGTCGCGAGCTTCCACGGCCCTTTTCTTTGGATAGCACACCACAACTTGATACCTGTTTCCTTTTTTTTTTTTTTCCTTACTCTTCTTTTTTCCTTCATTCACTTTCTGCTTGGCCGTGTGTGTGGTGCGTTCTGTCGACGTGTACGAGACGGGTCTGGTCCTTGCCTTGCACCTCAGACTGGGTGTTCCGGGGAGGGGAGGGTTGAATGAAATCCTGACACGCTGCAGTTGGTCTTGATCCCAGGCAACCCGATACGCTGCGTCATTTCTCACTGGCGCTTGGGCCTTTGGATAGACGCTTGCCGGCTGCCAGAAGTTTGTTAGACATTCCTGGCGCACTTGCGCCAACAGCCGTCCCCTGGCCTCGCCCCCATCTATATCCCTTGCGCTGTCAGGGTCCAAACACTGAATCAACGCGGCTGCTGTGCGGCGTTTTCCACCGCTGCCATGCTGACCAAATTTGAATCCAAGTCGGCGCGCGTCAAGGGTACGTGATCTAGCTTTCTTCTTGACCGGGGATGAGAGTGGCCAGAGCGCGACCCAGTTGGAGTATCCCACTCGGCATCAAGGCACCGCTCTTGCATGGTCTTGTCGGTGACCACTCTTGTCTATTGGTCTGCCTTTCATCGCTAAAATACCGCGCTGCTCGGTGCTCTGCATGATGGTCTGCAGGCGTCGCGTTTCATCCCAAACGCCCCTGGGTGCTGGCCAGCTTGCACAATGGTGTGGTTCAGTTGTACGACTACCGCATGGGCACGCTCATTGACAAGTTTGATGAGCACGATGGCCCCGTGCGCGGTATCGACTTCCATCCCTCGCAACCCCTCTTTGTTTCCGGCGGTGATGACTACAAGATCAAGGTCAGCCTTGTTCCCTTTTCGTGTGACCTTGCGCACTGGTTTGCCATTCAACTCACTCACAATGCCTTGATCACCCATTGATTTCCCTGTTCTGTGCGAATGCGACTTTTCAATGCCGACTCTCATTTTTTTTAATTCTTCCTTCAAATATCGCTGCTTGTTGGGTGGATTACAGCTGTGGAACTACAAGACACGCCGTTGCCTCTTCACTCTGCTCGGCCATCTCGACTATATTCGCACGACTTTCTTCCACAAGGAGAATCCATGGATCATCTCCGCCTCGGATGATCAGACCATCCGCATCTGGAACTGGCAGGGCCGCTCCTGCATTTGCGTGCTGACGGGTCACAACCACTACGTCATGTGCGCCAACTTCCACCCCACCGATGATTTGGTCGTCTCTGCTTCGCTGGATCAAAATGTGCGTGTTTGGGACATTTCCGGGCTTCGCAAGAAGAACATGGCCCCTGGTGGACTGGCGCTTGGTCCTGGCCGCGATAAAGATGGCGATCTCTTTGGCTCGGCAGATGCCACCGTCAAGCATGTTCTTGAGGGCCATGACCGCGGCGTCAACTGGGCTGCCTTCCACCCGACCATGCCCCTGATCGTGTCAGCTGCTGATGATCGCACAGTCAAGCTTTGGCGCATGAATGACTCCAAGGCTTGGGAAGTGGATACCTGCCGTGGCCACTTCAACAACGTGTCGTGCGCCATCTTCCACCCACGCCAAGAGGTCATCCTCAGTAACGCGGAAGACCGCTCGATTCGCGTGTGGGATATGCAGCGTCGTGCCGCCGTACAAACCTTCCGCCGTGAACACGACCGCTTCTGGGTGATTGCGGCGCATCCGGAGCTCAACCTCTTTGCTGCTGGTCACGATAGCGGCCTCGTTGTTTTCAAGCTTGAGCGCGAGCGCCCCGCATACGCGATCCACGGCAACAAACTGCTGTACGTCAAGGATCGCCAGATTCGCACTTACGAGTTTGGCAGCTCTAAAGACGTTCCAGCCATGACGATTCGTAAGCATGGTACCGGCGCGCCCCAGAACGGCATCCATACCATGTCCTTCAACCCAGCCGAGAACGCCGTCCTGGTCACCGCCCAGACGGATGGTGGCGTTTACGAGCTCTACAACCTGCCCAAGGATGGCTCGGGCGAAGACACAAGCAGTGAAGGCAAACGTGGCGCCGGTATGTTGTATAGCTAGCGAGAATGCCCTGTGCTCTCTGATACGGTTGAACCCCTACTCCGTCCCAACTTTGGTGACTCATCTGACTGCACTTTTTTATGCTTTTGCCTGTTCCTGTAAACCCGTGTTTGCGTCCTCTCCATTTTTTTTTTTTTTTTTTTTTTTTTTGTTTTCCCCTCGTGCAGGCAAGTATGCCACCTGGGTGGCGCGCAACCGTTTTGCGGTGCTCGACAAGTACAACACGGTCCTCATCAAGAGCTTGAGCAACGAGACAACCAAGAAAATCACCCCACCCTCCGCAACAGAAGCCCTCTTCTACGCCGGTACTGGCAACCTCCTGCTCGGTGCAGCCGACTCGGTGACGCTCTTTGATGTGCAGCAACGCCGCGCCTTGGCTACTCTGACGGTGGCCAAAGTGAAGTACGCCATCTGGAACAAGGACAACACCCGTGTGGCGCTTCTGGGCAAACACATGATCACCATCTGCGACCGCAAGCTCAAGCAATTGGCCAGCATTCATGAGACCATTCGCGTCAAGAGTGCTGCCTGGGACGAGAGTGGCGTTCTCATTTACACGACCCTCAACCACATCAAATATGCCCTCCCCAACGGTGACAGCGGTATCATTCGCACCCTTGATTCCCCCATCTACATCACCAAGGTCAAGGGCAGCAACGTTTACTGCCTGGACCGCGACGTCAAGACGGCCGTGCTGGCCATCGACCCCACCGAATATCAGTTTAAGCTGGCTCTTGTGTCGCGTCAGTACGATCAGGTCCTCTATATGGTGCGCAACGCCAAGTTGCCGGGCCAATCAATCATCGCCTACCTGCAACAAAAAGGCTACCCCGAGGTGGCCCTGCACTTTGTCAAGGACCAACGCACGCGCTTTGGCCTGGCCCTTGAGTGTGGTAACATCCCGGTGGCCTTGGAGGCAGCCAAGGAGCTTGACGATCCGGCCTGCTGGAATCAGCTTGCTGAAGTGGCCCTGGTGCATGGTGAGCACCTTGTGGTCGAGCTGGCTTACCAGCGCACCAAGAATTTTGAGAAGCTCTCTTTCTTGTACCTCATCACTGGCAACCTGGGCAAGCTGCGCAAGCTCATGACCATTGCTGGAGACCGTGGAGACATTAGCGGGCAATTTCAGAGCGCCCTCTTCCTCGGCGATGTGGAAACACGCATCAACATCCTGCAGTACGTCCTCTTGTCTCGCCGTTTCGAATAAAATTCCTGTCGCCTTGCCACGACTTCCATTGCGCTTGCGCGCTCTCTGTCTGCAGCATGCTCTTAGCATTGACCGCCATGCCAACCTCGCACGTTTTTGCTTTGCTCCTTCTGCTCGCATAGGAAAACCAACCAAGGGCCCCTGGCCTACCTGACCGCCGCGACGCATGGCCTGGCCGAGCAAGCCGACGCCATCGCCGCTCAACTCGGCATGGAGGCTGATCAGCTGCCCCCTACCAACCCGGACAGCTGTCTACTTGTACCTCCGGAACCTGTCTCCTCGGAGCAGGGCAACTGGCCCCTGCTGAACATGAGCAAGGGTTTCTTCGACAACCAAAACTCGGGTGCGACCGGCTCTTTTGCTGCGGGTGATGTTGACGACATGCCGGAGGGCGATGCCTGGGGCGAGGATGACCTTGACTTGGACGAGGATGGCGAGGTGATCGCGGCCGAGGCGGCAGACGGCGAGGATGCTGACGCTGGTGCTGGTTGGGGTGAGGACGATGACGACCTTGATCTCGATCTCGACATTGAGCTTGAGGCCGAAACCAGTGCCGGCGATGCCGATACGGGCTACTTTGTGGCACCCACCGCGGGCTCATCGCTGGCGCAGGCCTGGGTCAGTACCAGCAGCGTGATTGCCGACCACGTGGCGGCTGGTGCCTTTGATACGGCGATGCAGGTAAGCTTCTTTCCTCTTGTCGCAGCGATACTGTTCTGTAGCTTTGCTTGATCCACGTGTTTTCTCCATTGGCGCACTTGAGCTGGCTTGGGTTCTACTTTCGAGACAGTGTCTGTTGTATTGTCTGCCTGGCCCTGGCCTCGAATTCTTGACTCGTGCGCAACCGCTGACACGCTGTGCATTGCCATGCAGATTATGCAAAAGCAGCTGGGCATCGTGGTGTTTGCGCCTTTTGAAAAGGCTTTCTTGACCGCGTACGCCCGCGCGCGCGTGGCGGTCCCCGGCACGGCCTCGACGGCACCTTTGCTTCTCCACTCGTTGCGCAACTGGAAGGATGCCACCCCACGCAGTGCGTAGAGCGTGCTGTTGCTGTTGCTGTTGCTGTACTTCCAAGGCATCGTGTTGCTGTTGCATTTTGCCGTTCTCACCTTCTCGCCATCCCTACCCGTGCATCTTGCAGATGCTCTGCCTGCCGTGGGTGTCAAGCTTTCGGCGCTCGCTGAACAACTCCAGGTATGAGTGTGTCCAGTTTTCAAACTTTCCTGTGGCCTGGGCAGGCCTTTTGCCGTAATCCTTCATCGTTTGTGTGTTTCATCTTCATTTTCTGCTTAGGCGGGCTACGCTGCCACGACCAAGGGCAAGTTTGAGGCGGCCATTGATATCATGCGAGATATTCTCCTGAGCATTCCATTGCTTGTGCTGAACACGAAGAGCGAGCAGAGTGAAGCTGAACAGGTTGGTTGCTGCCGCAGCCTTCACCAGGCATCGCGCCATGCCCATGTGTTTAGTGATCCAATTCCTGACGTGTTTTCGTATTTGTTTGTAGCTGGTCGACATTTGTCGCGAATACATCTTGGGCCTTTCCATGGAGTTGGCCCGCCGTGATATTGCAAAGGATCCTTCGCAAGCAGCACGGGCAGCAGAGCTGGCGGCCTACTTTTCGCACTGCAACCTGCAGACAGTGCATTTGATCTTGACGCTCAACACAGCCCAGACCCTGTTCTTCAAGCTGAAAAACTTTAAAACATGCTCGTCGTTTGCTCGCCGCCTGCTTGAGCTAGGCCCCAAGCCTGAGCTTGCCACCAAGGTTCGTCACTCGTGCCCTTGAACGGTGGCCAATGCTGACCTCAACCCGGGCATTGCATTGTTTTTGTTTTTTCCTTGTTGTGGGATGCACTTTGAGGGGCCTTGTCCCTGGGTGCGCGCGCCCTATCGCCTTGCCTTGGTCTTACCGTCCTACCTGGCTTTTTGCCTCGGTTTTTATTTGTTTTTCTCGCGTACAGTCCAAGAAAATTCTGCAGGCCTGCGATAAATCGCCCACGGACGCCGTGGACTTGGACTACGACCAGCACAACCCCTTCAATGTGTGCGGCAAGACCTATAAGCCCATCTACAAGGGCTCTCCCATGGTCAAATGCGCCTATTGCTCGGCCGCGTATGTGCCCAGCTTAGAAGGCCAAGTTTGCACGGTGTGCCGGGTTGGCAAGATTGGTGGCACGAGCATCGGTGGCCTTGCCGCCCTCCGCTTTGGCTAAGCTTTTATTCCTGGCGAAAGCGGGTGTCATGACCTATTGCTTCTGGTTCGTGTGCTCTTACAATCATTTGGTGCTGTGAGGTCTTTCCATCGTACAATTTTTCTTCGCGGGCTGCAGATGTTCGACCTTGTCTCGATGTAGTGTGTGTGTGGTTGTGCGCGTGGCATGCTGAGGCATTATTTTGTGCTCCTTACCCCTGCGGCATCGCGCACCATGCGTCTGTCATTTGCTCAAAGAATCGAAAAGGATGTAAGCACATTTCCTCTTCCTCATCTTCCTCTCTCCTTAAACCTGTTGAGGAAATCTGACATTTCATCCTCGTGGTCTCCTTTTTGTTAACCATCATTTCGCCAACACACCGCGCGTAAACGCCTGACTCTCGTCGCGTCAAACAGCTCGCTCAACGAAAAGCGTCACTCGGCCGCCGGGTGCGTACGCCTTGCCCTAGTGCGGGGTCAACCGCCAACATGGGTCGTCTGCGTCATAAGCGTATGCACAAAAACATTCGCGACAATCACAAAAAGTACATCAAGTCCAAGCGCAAGACCAAAGACGTGGACCAGGTGTGCCCATCAACTCGTGGCGTTGCTGATGATGCTCGGGTTGAACCCGATCGAGTCCAGGAACTCATGACTCGTTTGACTCTGCAAACGATTGCTGATAGATTCATGAGGATTTCAAGCCAGAGGTGCTGGAGAAGCTGATGCAACCCGAGGTGGATGGCGACCTACCCGGCTTGGGCCAGTTTTACTGTGTGCATTGCGCGTACGTTCCTTCGCTGGGCCACACGTTTAATATCATCGTGTGCCCGCTGCCTTGCCTTGTGTTCTCGCCTTTGCTTCTTTCTTCTCTTTCCCTGCCTCTCTCTTTTTGCACCTTGCTCCACATCCACCCGGCACAACGCCAGTATGTCATCGCCAATACTCACATTATCATTTGCATGCGTGTCTTTTTTCCAGGCGCTATTTTGTAAACCAGCTGTCCCTTGCTGGACATTTCAAGAGCAAGGTGCATAAGCGAAGGTGAGATGCCGAATGGAAGTGGCGCGGCAGAATCAGGATCATCAGCGTTAGCTCACGCATCGGCCCGTCGCCTGTGCTCTTGATATCAATATCATAGGGTAAAGCAGCTCTCGGAAACGCCCTACTCTCAAGCCGAGGCCGATGCTGCAGCGGGCCTTGGCACCTACAAGCCACCTCAACGCGTCGAGGTGCCCAATGTTGCCGTGGGTCTTGATACTCAAGTCGAGGCCTCATCGTCGTAATTAGATCGTGCTGAGACTGCGTGTGTTTTGATTGAGACTCCCCGGTGCCCATGATCACCGTCAGCCCAAAGCAGTGCATGTGACTTGCCAAGGGTTGTCCGTCTGGGTTGATGTGTCTTGTTCTGATGATCCGGTCGGATGGCATGCTGTGCTTCTTTGATCTGCCACATGCGAGTGTGTTTGTTTGTTGTGTGCCACACACCTTGCTGGGTTTGAGCGTAAGGGGTGGTGTATTTGTAGAAGTGGACAATTGAAAGCCTTGCAACAACATGATGATGATACCATCTCTTCGGCTTGGTCATTGGGCGCTATATCCTAGAGCTGATGTCCTGCTTTGAATTGACAGTCCAACACAAATTGAGCACGCTTTGCGGCGAACGTCAAGAATCAAAAGGATACAAATGCGCGCGCATGGCGTGCTGAGCCGTTAAGCTACGCTCCAGATGGCACAGTTGGCGTTGACTGCTTGTTATGCAAAAGTACCCTGGTATGTTCACAAAAGCAGAGGGCTTGAGTCGTGATCCAGGCCCCTTTTCAATCCCCATAACAGTGCATACAGGCACACAATCCAAAGCCTTCCCATCTACGAAGACTTTGCGAGCAAGTGTTCATGGAGCAACCTCCAAGTACTATCCGCTGGATGAGTGTGTCTAAGAGCACTGGACCACAAACTACTCTAATACATTGGCTATGGTACGTACCGGATCATCCTCGTAAGCAGGATTGCTCTCGATGCGGTCCATGTCAGTGTACATGGGCTCGGGTTCCTCATAACCTGGGTTGAAGACGCCATTACGCATACTCTGTGGATCAGCATACTCTGGACCAGCCTGATCATGGGCTCCATGCTGATTCTATGGGTGCAAGTGATCAGCCAATTAAACAGATTGGCAGTAGGAAACATGTCATATGAGTGAACAGAACAACCATGAGAAGGTATCGTCACTCCACTACCCACTGAAATTTACCGGATCGAAATAATTGGGCGCTGTGGATGCGCCACCATCCCCAGGTTCAGCATAGAGGCCACCGTTGTGCTGTCGCAAAAAAAGATTGCAGAGGCAACCGTTAGATGCCAATTCTGAGTCTACGACTGATCCGATCAAGGGTAGCTAGTGCGCGGGGCCATCCAGACTCACCGGGTCAAAGTATCGAGGTTGGGCGGCACCCTCGCCCGGGGTTGAGTATAGCGCATTTGACTGCAACGACTAACGTTCATCGGGCACCGGATTAGCAAAAACCACCAGAAGAGGGATGATGGGTGGGGAGCCTGTGCGCGAGTGAGTTTGAGGGTGCAAGTCGCATGCTTTGTAGCCAACACACCTGTGGACCATTCAAATTTTGGCCATAGAGCGCATTGGCTTCAAGGGTGCTCTGACAAAGGTAGTGGGAGAGAGAGAGAGAGAGAGAGAGAGAGAGAGAGAGAGAGAGAGAGAGAGAGAGAGAGAGAGAGAGAGAGAGAGAGAGAGAGAGAGAGAGAGAGAGAGAGAGGGTGAGAAACATCACGCGGCGTCTCAATCGAGGAACGATTGACTCACCTGCTGGTTACTCAAGTTCTGCCCGTAGAGTGCATTGGCCTCCAGTTCTGCCCCATCTTTCAGGTTACTCTATCAGGAGAGCGGAAAAGAAATATAAGTTGGAGGAAATGCTGTCCGAGGCGGGATATGAACCAAAGCTGAGCCTGACTCGTAGCCTTGCCACCAAGGAGGGCGTGAAAGAACACAACAAAAGATGGGAACTTCCGTGTGACTGGCACTTACGCCATACAGAGGGTTATTCTGCATGAAGCCCGAATTGTAATCATGGCGAGATGAAGGATTGCGGGTGCGTTGGCGAAAGTAGACGATGAGGATAATGACAATGATGAGCAGAGCTGCTATAATGCAACCAAGAATCAGACCCAGGTAGGAGCCACCGCCACCGCCACTGGTTGAGCTCTCCGTTCGGCCAGCGGGCGTCGTCGAGCCGGTCTGATGAGGAGTGGTGGTCGCAGACGTGGGGCTCGTGCCGCCGCTTGCTGCACTTCCTCCAGAAGTGCTCTGTGAGGGATTTGATGAGGGTGATGCAGGGGGAATGGATGTAGAGGCCGAGGCCTGAGTCGAGGCCGAAGTCGAGGCCTGAGTCGAGGCCGGAGTCGAGGCCGGGGTCGAGGCCGGGGTCGAGGCCGGGGTCGAGGCCGGGGTCGAGGCCGGGGTCGAGGCCGGGGTCGAGGCCGGGGTCGAGGCCGGGGTCGAGGCCGGGGTCGAGGCCGGGGTCGAGGCCTGGGTAGTCGTTGTGCAGCGCTGCGCTACCTCACATGGTTGCTCAACTGCGGAAAAGATCAAACTTCCAGACTCGGTCAGTACGAGCGCACCCTCACTCGAGAGTTCGAGGGAACGCACTGTAACGGGCTCTTCGACGTATACGTCATGGCTCTGATCCAACTCGACGTGCGCGAGTCCACACGGAACAAGATGGTCAGCATCAAGTATGGATATGTCCTCTGATAATTCATTCCAAATGCATGCATCACTCCAAAGGTTGTTCTCATCCACGCTCAGCGAGTCGGCGAGGCCAAACACGTCTATGCCGATTGAGAGGAGCGAGAACACGTTGAGTTGTTGGACGCTCATGCACACACAACACGCGCACATGATACGCAAACACACACATCATGGCCTGGGTCACAAGCCAAGCATCCATACCAGCAAAAGCAGTGGTCGAGCTGATTGCATCGTCCGCACTCTCGTCCAATGCAACCAGCGTGATGTTGACCGTGACATGCCAGGCTTCTGGCTCAAGATCGACCACCCAAGCGGTGACATCAGGTGGAAAGCTACCCGTGGCAACTTTGTGACCATCGTGCATGACGCTGCCATGCTGAACGCTGAAGTTACCCGTGGGAACCCATTCAATGAGGATCTTGCCGAGGTTTAAGAAGGTAACGGACACGCCTTGAGCAAAACGCGGACAGGCCAAATCACTGGCGACCAGATTGATTGCTCCCGAAGAAGTTAGCTCGAGGACGGCACCCGGACGCAGTTCAAACCCTTTGATGACCAGCTGTACGAAGGATGTAGAAGAGGTAACCAAAGTTGAAGGAGCGCATGACAACCCAGCACAAGGGGAGGGGTGGTAGCACCGTACACAGAATGAGCCAAGATGGGCGAGGTCACAGAGCAAGAGAAGAAAACGAGTATGATTGGACGATGCGATGAATGGGGTGGCAAGTCATGACGAGCTGACCTCGTTATCAAGACTAGCAGTGTAGGTGAAGGTGGAAGAAGCAAAGACGAGATCACTATCTGGGCACAAGCTGGCGGTGTGCCCGTCGGGGGTGGTAATGTTGCCGTTTGCGATTGTGCTGTTGCCTGGGACAAAGATCAGATCATCGATATCTGCAGATCGCGCATGACCAGC
>NW_001865040.1:831163-833900 GCF_000002865.3 Monosiga brevicollis MX1 | reverse complement strand
CTGTTACCAACTGTTATCCATGGATTGGATAACGTCAAATATGCCTCTGCAAAGTAAAAAAATAGTGGCCCCTTGCATCAAGAACAACCCGGTTCCTTGCACAACGCGACCACGATGCTGTTTGGATTGGCCCAGCCGATTCCTCGACTTGACCTGGGTCTTCACATGACCGCATGCCTCCTTTTCTCTTCTTGGCTTTTTGCACGGGGTCGTGCATGACGCCTGGGATGACATGAAACCTGGTGGGTCGTCGAGCCACTGAGGCAGAGGGAACGGGCATGACACGTGGATGCGACAGGTCTGGCGAAGCAAAGGGGTTCATAAATTGGCGTTTCGTCCAAACGTTCCTGGGTGGGCACGGCCCAATCGCCTTGCTTGAGAGGTTGGCGAAGACCTTCCCCCTTGCCCGCTTCCCCGACCCCAGTCTTCCTACACCCACTCTGTCTCTTTTTCTCCCATCTGCATGCCTTAGGCATGCGCCACGGTTGGGCTATGCAGGTAATTCTGGTTGGGTGTGTTTGTCGGAAGGGGCCTTGGCTCCCAAGCATTTCAATCGATGGGCCTGTCCACATGCCTGTGTCCTGTAAAATCGTTTTCATCACACCAAGCCAAGCAAGGCACATGCACCAGGGTCATCTCCGCTTCCTAAATGGCCACACATCTATCTACCACCCCTTGTAAAACCCACTCGTCCAACACCACACCAAGCTCCAAAAAGTGCACACCACACACTCTCTCTCTCTTCATGCGCTCGCTCACTCTCTCACACACTCTTCTGACAATGTTACACACTTTACACTGTTAACATGTTGTTGTGGAAAAAAAATCAAAATTCTGCACGCGATTGATCTCTCATGTTGCGGAAGGCGCCACTGCCTGTGCCGCGCGTGAGCGCTTGGTGTCTTTCTTGGTCAGATTAGGTCTATGCCTCGCTAACTCGCTCTCAAACTCGCTCTTTTTTTTTGAAACTTGCTCTCTCTCTCTCTCTTTCTCTCCTCTCTCTCTCTCCTCTCTCTCTTCTCTCTCTTCTCTATCTCTCTTCTCTTTATTTCTCTCTTTCTCAACCGACCAAACCAATTCTCTTCTCTCTCTCTCTCTCTTCTCTCTCTCTCTCTCTCTTCTCTCTCTCTCTCTCTCTCTTCTCTCTCTCTCTTCTCTCTCTTCTCTCTCTTCTCTCTCTTCTCTCTCTTCTCTCTCTTCTCTCTCTTCTCTCTCTCTCTCCACATTTTTTTTTTCTCGACCAATTTTTGTTGTGTGTCGATGCGAGAGAGGATCGGAGCGTTGTCCTCATCCATTTCGGCGCCGACGGGGGGTGTCGTTTGGAGCAGGTTCTAGACGGCTCACACGGGCACACACACTCGACTCGTCTCACTTCACTTGAGCCGTCTCGTAACGCAACGACCGTCATTACTGCACGCTGCACAAGCTGGGAGGATGGCCGTCGCTCAAATTGAAGCGGACCTCCGCCAGGCGCTGATGCCTGTAGCGGGAGGAGCTCAACCGCAATCACGTCTCACCGTCCTTGAAGGTAGGCAATCGCCTCAATCCGTCTACATGCTCCGTCTGCCATCTGCCACGCCTCGGCATGGACTCAGTGACCCCCTTGTGCCCGTGGCAGAGAGCTTGGACCATTGCGCTCGTGATCTAGTCAACCTGATGGCACAATGGCACTCAAAAACACATCTTATTGATGGCCGGCGAGAAATCACGTCCAGGTGCGACCCCTGCCGCGCCATTTCGCCCTTGAGAACCCTCCCTTGGACTCCACCATCCTACAAGCTCGAGAGCTTCGCTCTTCCTCCTTCCTTGCTTGCTTTTTTTTTCCTTCCCTTTCCATGCTTCTCTTCTTCCTCCACCCGTCTCCTCCCTTGCTCGGACTATACCATACTCTCTTGTTTTCTTACTTGCCATCAGAAATGGCCCCTTTCCCTCTCATGTTCACCTTGCGCTTTGCCTTCGCTGCATAGTTTGCAACGCATCGCATTTGCAGATCTACCGCAGCTCAACCCACCACAGCTCATCGTCTGGCGAGCACACGACTTGCTCTTTGAACTTGCCTGTGGCATGTCGGGCCTCTTGCGCGCCCTTCAACGAAGCGCCGGCGCCTGCTTGCTCGTCGTCGACGCTCGCCTCACCGAGACGGAGCGCAGCTACCTGCAACGACATGCATCCGTCTACATCCAGTTGGCTGCCCCCCCGACCGCTTATGGCCTCCTCGGAAATCGATTTCGTCAACTCGAAGAGGGCCTGCCTCTTCGCCCCGCGTCCTCCCCGGCCCTTACTCGCCACGCTAACGTTACTACTGTTTCCCGGCACGGTAAAATGAGCCGTCGCTCCGAATCCTTTGCCATCGATGCCAGGCGAACCGCCCTCCGTCCTGTCCTCGACCCTGCTCTTGCGGCCAATCCCATCCCGGGGGACCGCAAACCCTCTGCGGCCCCCGAGAAGCCCGCCTCTACGTCAAGCCCAACCAAGCCGAGTGCTTTGGCCGGGCCTCAGCGCAATGCCCTGCTTCCCTTCACACCTGAAGGCCGCCAGGCCGCACAACAACACTTGGCCGCATATCAAGTGACCCTGCACAGCAATCCCAGTTCAGGCGGCCAGGTCATGTACGAGCCCGACGAATTTGATGATCTCGATGAAGATGATCCCGATGACGACCTTGACATTTAGACGTGTTTTTTGATTTCGGCAGGCGAGTGCTGATCAGCTGGTTGTTCTGGCTGCTCTGCCTCCC
>NW_001865040.1:829446-831113 GCF_000002865.3 Monosiga brevicollis MX1 | reverse complement strand
CCTCGCCCATGACGACACGTGATGGTTGTCGTCAAAGCCCGCCCAATCAACGTGGGTGCCGTGGGAACCGATGGCGTACTGATGGACAACATTCAGACCAAAGTAGCGCTGCAACACGATGGAAACTCGCGAAGAAATGCTGGGCTCCTCCTGGAGTTCAGTCAGCTTGGAGTCACGTTGAGCTTTGGCCGCCCACTGAAGGCCATTCGCCAGCGCCTCGCTGCGCTCCCACTGGTCATCCGCGCAAAGATCATCAATGCGCTTGACAATTTTTGCTGCAAGGTAGTGGTGGCTGCAGGGAAGCTCTGCGACCACGGAGCCAAGGACTTCATTTGCAGTGGTCAGAGACAAGGTTTGTGAGGGCGCCTTTGAAGGCATCCGGCCACGTGAGTCGGACGGTGGTAGCAGTGTCCATGTAAAGCCTGCACACGCATGTCAACCAAAAGACGATCCTGCGCGTGAGTCTTGCCCGACAGGTGCTTACCGATTGTAGTAGGCGCGCGCGGGTACAGTAATGACCAAGTGCAGACGTAATGTGGGGCCAGGTCACGACAAACACACCTTCCAGGGGGTACACTTCGTTCATCCTCTCGGCAGAGGGCATGTTGTCGACTTCGTCGACAAATGCTTCAAAATCAGCATCATCCATTGCCATCAACTTGTTCCATAAAGCCTTTTCGTGTTGCAGCCCAAGGTTGGCAAACATGCCCTTCAAGACTTTAATCTGTCAACCGGACCACGTGAGCAACAGAGGCAGCAGGCCTTGTCGGTTGTAACGAATCGAGACGAAACACGACGAACCTTGCCGCGACCTGTTTTCCGTTTGAGCTGTGCTTCCTTGCGCTCCTCGGCGGCCAGCCTCTGCTGCTCGAGCTTGCGCTCCTCGGCTTCCGCGGCCAGCCTCTGCTGCTCAAGCTTGCGCTCCTCGGCCAGCCTCTGCTGCTCAAGCTTGCGCTCCTCGGCTTCCGCAGCGAGCCTCTGCTGCTCAAGCTCAATGAGAGCTTGGATCTGAGCTTGGATGTGGCGATGTTCTTCCTCGCTTGTGCTTTGGAGCTGCATTTGCTTCATTTGCTCCATCAATGCTGAAAATTCAGCCATGATGCACGGTGCCAAAAAAAAAAAAAAAAAAAAAAAAAAAAAACCAGCAACCAAGTTCAAAAAAAAAGAAGAAAAAAAATGGAGAATGGAAATGACTGACTTTTATTTATGTTCAACGGTCCATTTTGACATACGCTATAATTAGACGAAGAGGTGTTGTTTTTTTGATTCTTCTCTTCACACACTCGTGTTCTGTGTCCTTGGCACTGCGCTTGGGCGACATGGCCACCCGACCCAAGGGAAAACGTGGAGCTCGGAGCGTCGCCGCAATCACGCACGCCCCGCTGCTCGGGCCCAGATGTCAAGAGATAATGGAGAGTCGTCCAGCTTCAGCTAAGCCGATTGGCACCGGCAGTCAGGCCGCGATCATGCTCGATCGCATCAAATACAGGGTTGAGAGAATTGTTAAACAGGGTTGAGAGAATTGATAACCAATCAATTCCGATACAGTACGACGCCAGGTGCACCATCGATTGGGTGGCACAACTAGGGATCGGGACAGGGTTTGAAAGCCGCAAAGGCGAGAATGACGGGCGAAGCTACGGCCGAGTCAACGGTTAGGCGGGCTG
>NW_001865040.1:828201-829080 GCF_000002865.3 Monosiga brevicollis MX1 | reverse complement strand
CACCCACAATTGAAAGACCAGCACAAAACCCACACGCAGGTGAAGTCAAGAAGAGTGAAGCAAAAAAGCACATCGAGCAGCGGGTTTGTTTGGTACGAACTTGATGGGGCTGGTCATGATCCCCTGTCCGTTGAAGCCCACGACTTGGGGCTGATACTGCTTGAGCAATGCGGCTAGCTGCTGATCCTGATCCGCCGAGACCCCATGATCAAACCAGATTTCAAAGAGCGATCCAAAGCGCGTCCACAGCTCTTTGACGTGCTCAAAGACCAGGATATTATATTGTTCGTCAGTTAAATCTACTTGGCCTGGTAAGGGGTTGCCAATGCGCTTGAAGCCATCTCGGTTGAGAAAGTAGTTGTTGCCAGTGCTGTAGTAATAGCCATATCCCAGGCCGGCTGCCCCCAAGGTGGAGCTAAATTCGGCAATGACGTCGCGCTGAAAGCTTGGGTAGGAACTGCGTGCCACTGCAAAGGGATACTCCGTTCCATTTGGCAAGGTGGTCGAGGTATTCCAGAGTAAAAAGCCGCAGCCGTGTTTGGCGGTGAGGACGGCGTGCTTGGCACCCACAGCCCGGTAGTTTTCAACCCAATTGGAGATGTTTAGCCGTGTGGGGTCAAAAAGGGAGGCGTGTGAGCTATGGACACCCACATTCCAGTTGGTGGGGTTGCAAGCTGGATCGCCGTCCTCCACAAAAGTAGCCATGTTAAAGTGTGTCAACTACCATGCGATCAAGCAACGCCGCCAAGTCAAGACGTAAGCCAGAGCGGGGCAGGTCTTGGGTAAGCGGAGAAAAAAGAGTCGTTCAAAAGCAAGCGGCGAACACACAGAAGGCAGGATCTGCAGCGATATTCCTTCTGAAAAGATCAAGGTCAATGC
>NW_001865040.1:816473-821725 GCF_000002865.3 Monosiga brevicollis MX1 | reverse complement strand
GATCTGAGCTTGGATGTGGCGATGTTCTTCCTCGCTTGTGCTTTGGAGCTGCATTTGCTTCATTTGCTCCATCAATGCTGAAAATTCAGCCATGATGCACGGTGCCNAAAAAAAAAAAAAAAAAAAAAAAAAAAAAACCAGCAACCAAGTTCAAAAAAAAAGAAGAAAAAAAATGGAGAATGGAAATGACTGACTTTTATTTATGTTCAACGGTCCATTTTGACATACGCTATAATTAGACGAAGAGGTGTTGTTTTTTTGATTCTTCTCTTCACACACTCGTGTTCTGTGTCCTTGGCACTGCGCTTGGGCGACATGGCCACCCGACCCAAGGGAAAACGTGGAGCTCGGAGCGTCGCCGCAATCACGCACGCCCCGCTGCTCGGGCCCAGATGTCAAGAGATAATGGAGAGTCGTCCAGCTTCAGCTAAGCCGATTGGCACCGGCAGTCAGGCCGCGATCATGCTCGATCGCATCAAATACAGGGTTGAGAGAATTGTTAAACAGGGTTGAGAGAATTGATAACCAATCAATTCCGATACAGTACGACGCCAGGTGCACCATCGATTGGGTGGCACAACTAGGGATCGGGACAGGGTTTGAAAGCCGCAAAGGCGAGAATGACGGGCGAAGCTACGGCCGAGTCAACGGTTAGGCGGGCTGCAGTAAGCGAACTGCTACTGTTGCCACTCATGTTGGCTACTGGCATGCCGTAGCACGCTCGAGCCCATGCACCAAGTGCGTGGTACACCGCCGAGGCATCACTTGGTACATTGCCCGTGTCGTCGATCGCAAAGTCCAGCTCAAGCACCTGATTGTTGCCAACCGTCATGTGATACACCTGCCGCGAAGTGGTGAGGTGGTGCGATCAGATGACCGCGGTCAATACTCGTCGCTCCAACACACCTCCACCATCTGCTGCACGGAGCGAAGAGCAAATCCAGGCCGCCAAAACCAATGGCCATTTTGCACCTGCAGGGTTCAAAGTTTAGGAGTGTTCATTGCGATGCAGCACGAGAGCGAGATGAAAAGACGTCAGGATGCCCTGTTCAATCGCTGGACGTACGTAGGTGTCACCCCCAACGGGACAGTAGCCGTTGGCAGTTGGATCGCCTTGGGCAACAGAGCAGCCCGTCGCCCAAGTGGGATAACCAGCCAAGCCGCTTTCCGTGCCCACCCACCTGCAGGCACACAGGTAAGAAAAGTACGCAGTGTAGCGGCACATTTCACCCACAATTGAAAGACCAGCACAAAACCCACACGCAGGTGAAGTCAAGAAGAGTGAAGCAAAAAAGCACATCGAGCAGCGGGTTTGTTTGGTACGAACTTGATGGGGCTGGTCATGATCCCCTGTCCGTTGAAGCCCACGACTTGGGGCTGATACTGCTTGAGCAATGCGGCTAGCTGCTGATCCTGATCCGCCGAGACCCCATGATCAAACCAGATTTCAAAGAGCGATCCAAAGCGCGTCCACAGCTCTTTGACGTGCTCAAAGACCAGGATATTATATTGTTCGTCAGTTAAATCTACTTGGCCTGGTAAGGGGTTGCCAATGCGCTTGAAGCCATCTCGGTTGAGAAAGTAGTTGTTGCCAGTGCTGTAGTAATAGCCATATCCCAGGCCGGCTGCCCCCAAGGTGGAGCTAAATTCGGCAATGACGTCGCGCTGAAAGCTTGGGTAGGAACTGCGTGCCACTGCAAAGGGATACTCCGTTCCATTTGGCAAGGTGGTCGAGGTATTCCAGAGTAAAAAGCCGCAGCCGTGTTTGGCGGTGAGGACGGCGTGCTTGGCACCCACAGCCCGGTAGTTTTCAACCCAATTGGAGATGTTTAGCCGTGTGGGGTCAAAAAGGGAGGCGTGTGAGCTATGGACACCCACATTCCAGTTGGTGGGGTTGCAAGCTGGATCGCCGTCCTCCACAAAAGTAGCCATGTTAAAGTGTGTCAACTACCATGCGATCAAGCAACGCCGCCAAGTCAAGACGTAAGCCAGAGCGGGGCAGGTCTTGGGTAAGCGGAGAAAAAAGAGTCGTTCAAAAGCAAGCGGCGAACACACAGAAGGCAGGATCTGCAGCGATATTCCTTCTGAAAAGATCAAGGTCAATGCAATAGTTTCGGCGTCAAACTTACGCCCATAATCTCATGACGCTGATATGCGGCTTGTTCAGGGGTAGGAACGGGGACTTGGTTCGTGGCGCATGGCATTTTGCTCCATTCGGCGCGACAGGCAGCCTGCGTTTCGTGGCGCTGGACTGTCACGCACCACGGGTCAAGCCAGCCCTCGGCGCCGCGGGGCTGCACTCCAGTGAGCGCTCTGTCACACACGTATTGTTTGACAGTGGCCCGGCCCTTTGGACAGGTCTACCCAATCAATCGAGCAAAAGTTGATTCAATATTCACAAGATCAAGATCGTGAGTCCAGTCGCGTGCTCCCACCAGCGCGAAATGCCATAAGCAGGGCTTACCGCTGTCACAGGATGACGCTGAACCACGGCCAAGCCGGCTCGATGGTCATCAATGGCCACAATCTGTGTTTCTTGGCAAGCCACCCAACCCTTGAGCTGGGGCAGCTCTGGGAACCAATAGCTTCCCCTGCCCCGTTCATCGAGGACGCAAGGCATATCCGCCGCCGCGCATGGCAACTGTCTGACGAGACACAACGCCAATATCCCCAGCCCAGTAGGAGCGCTTGCACGGGCACTATCCCGCCCATGTTTTTGGTGGCACGGGCAGACAGATCAAACACAAACAAATGCTTCTTCTCCAAATTAAAAAATCAAAAATCAAAAATCAATTGACAAGCAAACAAGAGCAGATGATGAAGACAACCACGATCAAGGACTGCTTCAGGATGGATGGCGGGGAACAGCCACGAGTTGGCAAGAAGACTATCACTTTTGACGTCATGTCACCGCCAATGTGCAACTTGACTTGCGCGTGTATTCATTCAGAGCGCGCAAGACATGGTGGGTAAGTGTGACGGGCCTATGTAATTTTTGCCCCGAGCCGTCACGTGCGTTGCCACTTGATTGTTCTGTCTTGATCAAACAGCTATACGTTTCTGTTGAGAGTGTACGTATCTAAAGGCAAGGTAAGCTTAATGTAACTACAGTTTGTGTATACATAAAAGCAGTTAATGCTGCTGTGCGAAACGAAAGTATGCTTAACGTGCTGGCACGCGCGCAAACCTCAACTGCCAAAAAAAAAACCGCAGAGAGGATGAAGTTGAGCGGTTTTTTTTGCCAAGAGGCAGCAATCGTCCAGCAGGTTCATGCTTCGGAGGGTGGGGCGGGGGCTTGGTTAGGGTTAGGGTTAGGGTGCTGATAAGTCGAGGCTGGCCCATGGTCACCGATAGACAGCTCAGCCATTTGAACAACCCTATCAGCACTCCCTTTCACGTTTCAGTAGATCAAGATGGTGGCACTGCCGGTGCCTATTTTGGCGTAATTTTCAATGGTTTTTTGATCATTTTTGGCCCTGAAGCAGCCTGAACGTTTTGCTGTTGTTATCCTGTTGATGCCAGCTGTGGCTGCCGTGCGGGTGATGCTAGCAGGTACACGTGTGCCATGATGGGCCCTGCCGTTTTTCAATCCCATTCTAGATGTGCTTGCCGGGTGACAGCGGGTACTCGGAAATTCACAAGGATGACATGATGACCTGCGTTAAAAAAGACAAGAAACGGTGCTGAGATCGGCCCGATGGGGATTGGGATGGGTTTCTGATTACTCCCGGATGATGGAATGCTTGAAAACCCCCAAAAAGAGGGTCAGTTAGACAAGAGCATCAGACCGAGTGAACAGGGCATCAACGGTACAGTATGCTCTCGCTTCCCAGTACAACAACCGCGCCCAATGCCTAATCCAAACCAGTCTGGCTGCCATTTGTCAAAGCAAGCACCTCTTGTCCCTCTCTCTCTGTTATCGCACCGAAAGGTAAAGAATTAGAACAGAACAGAAGAAAATCAATGTCGTGTTTCACCATTATTTTTCCTCCCAAGACGACGGGGTTTTAATCATGACACTACAATGAACTGATGACAGCCGTCGCTTTGGCGCAAAATGGGCCGGAAAATAAGCACAAGGGTCAGGAATACTTGGAAAAGGGGAGGGCCAGGTTGGCACATTAACGTCGAGGACTGCCCGTGGCCTTGCCAAGCCCAGCAACATTGTCTAGCGGCAAAAGCGAGCACCTCTGACACAGCGTGGCAGCGTCATCCAGCTGCAGCTCTTCCAACGCAGCCACCAGCTGCTGACGAGCCTCATCGTCCTGCAAAAACTTCTCCATGACACGTGCCAAGGCAAAGCCATCGTGCTCCTTCTGCATTGGCAAATTCCGCCGGGCAGATGGGTGACGAAAAGGCTCCAGCGGCTTTCCTTCCCTGGCAAAATTGGAGGCATAGACGGGGTTGTGGGCAGGATTAGCAGCAAGAAACCGGCCGAGATCAAAGTCGATGAGAAAGGCCGCAGGATGCCCTTCCCAGTCGCTGCAAAAAAGAATGTTGCGAGGAAGAATGTCGCCGTGCACAAAGTCAACGCTATGGATGGCCTTCAGTTGGTAGATGACCTGGACCAGTTGCTCAATCTCGACGGTGTCTGCCGGCTTCACGTAAGGGTAGCTGAGCACATCCACGGCAGTTGCAAGCCTCGCCACCTCCCACTTCTGATAGAACGAGCCCGTCACATCCAGTTGACTGAGTTTTGTCAAGATTCGGTCGTCAGGCGGGTAGCGGCGATCTTGGTAAGGCACACACTGTGCCGAGAGGCTGCTGCAGAGATTTGCCGTGCGTCCCCAGTAGTCAAAGTGCTTGAACACCTTGCCTTGCTCCTTGTTTTGCTTCCCGATGCTGTAGACCTGCACGTTGGGACCATACGAATCCTTCAGATTCCACTTGCAGAGGTGGTCAAAAGGGCAAGGAAATGGTTGTGGAGGCAGCCGTGGCCGCAATACAGTCCGAGCATCCCGATCCAGCAAGTGCGCCAAATCCTCTTGCACAAATTCCTTGCAAGCTCGCAAGATGCTTTCTACCTGCCGCGGATTTTTTTCAAAGTTCGCGGCACCGAGGCGCAAGAAGAACAGCCCCGATGACTTCGGCTTCGCGTTCAAATCGTCAATCTCGAACAATGGCAGAATCTCTGCCAGGCAGCGCTTAAACTGCTCCCATGGACATCAATCACATGCAAAGCCAGGTAGGCGCTGACATGGTCTCCCACCACGTTGATGTTGATGATGGGCCACAAAATGTCCTCCCGCCGA
>NW_001865040.1:812708-815855 GCF_000002865.3 Monosiga brevicollis MX1 | reverse complement strand
AAAAGGGAGGCGTGTGAGCTATGGACACCCACATTCCAGTTGGTGGGGTTGCAAGCTGGATCGCCGTCCTCCACAAAAGTAGCCATGTTAAAGTGTGTCAACTACCATGCGATCAAGCAACGCCGCCAAGTCAAGACGTAAGCCAGAGCGGGGCAGGTCTTGGGTAAGTGGAGAAAAAGAGTCGTTCAAAAGCAAGCGGCAATCACACAGAAGGCAGGATCTGCAGCGATATTCCTCATGAAAAGATCAAGGTCAATGCAATAGTTTCGGCGTCAAACTTACGCCCATAATCTCATGACGCTGATATGCGGCTTGTTCAGGGGTAGGAACGGGGACTTGGTTCGTGGCGCATGGCATTTTGCTCCATTCGGCGCGACAGGCAGCCTGCGTTTCGTGGCGCTGGACTGTCACGCACCACGGGTCAAGCCAGCCCTCGGCGCCGCGGGGCTGCACTCCAGTGAGCGCTCTGTCACACACGTATTGTGTGACGGTGGCCCGGCCCTTTGGACAGGTCTACCCAATCAATCGAGCAAAAGTTGATTCAATATTCACAAGATCAAGATCGTGAGTTCAGTCGCGTGCTCCCACCAGCGCGAAATGCCATGAGCACTATCCCCAGACAGATCAAACACAAACATGCTTCTTCTCCTCGTCGAATGCCTGGCTCCCAGCTCTTGCTACCTCATGCCCGTTGGGTCTTGTGCGTTGTACTCGCCAAGACACGGCAAACCCCCAGTAAAATGTAAGCTGCTAGACTTAGGTAAAGTCATAACTCTAGCATACCGCTATACGTACCACAAAGTGACCATCTACTCACCTTTTACGCGAAAAATGCTCCACACGTGACAGTACGAAATACGGGCGACGCACTTTGTAACCAGAATACAGTCGTATACCACCGTCACAAAAAAGTCGGGGGTGAAAGACACACTCGAAAATATTGGTGAAAGGTAGTCTCTGCATCAATTCTGAAGACGTTACTTGCGATGGCACCAAACGGCATGATGGAGAGCGCACCGCTCGAATGCGGTAGCACGCCGCGCGGACGCAAGCAAGCATCGCCAAACAAGAACGCTTGAAACGACAATTCAAGCAGCTCAGCACAAACGCACGCAAAACAAGCACCCTCAAGCAGAGGCACAACACGAAGGGTTCTAATACAATGCGTTTACAGCTCGTCCTTCACATCATCTTCATCCTGCAATAGATCCAGTCAAGAAAAAAAAAAAAAAAGAAGAAGAAAAAAGTGAGCAAAAAGACACGCCAAACGGAAAGCCAGGAAGCAAGATGAAGGACGCACACACCTCGGCTTTCGCGTCTGCTTGCTCCTCTGGAGCCGTATCAGAACCATCAAAGTCATCAGCATCAGCATCAGCATCAGCATCAGCATCAGCATCAGCATCGACACTAGCGTCATCCGACGATGCCGATCCCGCCTCGTCCTCCGCTCCCGCATCCTTGTCCGGAATCACATCAGCTTCATCTGTCTCGGGCACATCAGTGCTGTTGCCCTCAGTCGTGGTGGCATTCACCTTGGGAGCCTTCTTGGGCTTGGGGGCTGGCTTCTTGACGAGATACATCAGTTCGCGCATGAGCTTCTTGTTCTTGTTGACCATGGCTGACGTCTTCAGTACGGGATTCTCGGTCAAAGGTGCTGCGTCCTGCTCTGTCGTCTTATTGGTCAACCAAGCCAGAGTCTCGTTGTACAGTTGCTCCAAGTCCTCAATCTCGCGCTTGGTATACCACTCCGGGGCGTCGTGCAGCGTCTGGTTGGCCGCAATGGTCTTCATGCGACCCACAAAGGTGATCGTCATGTTCAGTGTCTGCTTCAGATCGGCCAACACCTGAGGGCGCTCTCGCATCTCTCGCACGCGGTACTCCACGTCTTTCATCGAGCCGTTGAGCTGTTCCAGGTGCTCTTCAAAGGCTTCAAACTCCGCCTCCCAGCCGTCCTCATCCAGCCAGTCCGAGACTTCGCCGAGGCGAGTGTTGATAGACTCACGCAACTCGTCGGTCGTCACGCGGGTATACTCTTCCTCCAGCAACTTGTCGCGGGTAGTGTAGATGAAAGTCTCAAGAGTATTCTGCGCCTTCTCAGTACGGCGCTTACGGTCCTCGGTAGCCTTGAGCGCTACCAGACGCGCACGCGCCTCGGTAAACGCAGCGCCAACCAAACCACGCAAATCGTGCAGAGTATGACGATCCTCCAAGACGACGCGAATATTGTTCTCCTTCGTTGCCTTGGCAGATGCGGCAGTCGTAGTGTTCCGCTGGCTCGTCTCTTCGGTCTTGGTTGCATTACTGCTGTCACCGGCATCATCGGTCGCACCCTCTGTGGTTGTCTTCTCGGTGCTCTCGGCCGGCTTGGATTCTGAGTCGGCCGGCTTCTCCTGCGACGGCTCAGCATGAGGCGTACCGTCTGTCGCGCCATTATCAGGAGCGGCATCGTCTTCTGACTCGTCATCCTCAGCAGCCTTCTCGCCATCGCCAAACAGACTGCCTAGGCCAATCGAGTCGCCAATCTTCTTCAGCATTGACTCCTCCTCGGCCTCGGCCTCGAATTGCACCTCAATGCGCGAGACGTTGACCAGGCCGCTGAGATCCAGCTCAAAGCGCACTTTGACGCCCTGAAAGGTGGCATTGGGATGCGCGGCCACAGCGGCAGCCACACCATCCACAGCGTGCGTGCCAACCAACAGTCCTGCCAAGCTAAGCACGGCGACAGCGGCAGCAGACAAAAAGGCAAAAGCGTTCAAGTTCCATTGAGCAAGCACATCAATGCAGAAGTGCCCATCCGAGCCAGAGCGGATCAGTCACTTACCCATCACTGGCATTGGCACCATACTTGAGCTCAAACTCAAAGTCCTCTGTGATGTTCAGCTTCAATGTCTAAATGACAGACCAACCAAAGACAATCAAAAACGATGTTGACCATTCGTTGCAGCCACCAGTTTCAAAAGGAATTAAAGCAAGAACGACCGACCAATGGAGCCAATCACACAACAACCAAAGCCTTACCTTGCGGGTGGGAAAGGATGTAAAAGCAGGGAACACGGTCGCATTGAGAGGCTTGACGGACGTTGAGCCATCCTCATCCACAACGGTGCGTTGCGTGAACATCTAGCGTCGATGGCAGTTTGTCATTAG
>NW_001865040.1:811146-812658 GCF_000002865.3 Monosiga brevicollis MX1 | reverse complement strand
CCCCGTTCATCGAGGACGCAAGGCATATCCGCCGCCGCGCATGGCAACTGTCTGACGAGACACAACGCCAATATCCCCAGCCCAGTAGGAGCGCTTGCACGGGCACTATCCCGCCCATGTTTTTGGTGGCACGGGCAGACAGATCAAACACAAACAAATGCTTCTTCTCCAAATTAAAAAATCAAAAATCAAAAATCAATTGACAAGCAAACAAGAGCAGATGATGAAGACAACCACGATCAAGGACTGCTTCAGGATGGATGGCGGGGAACAGCCACGAGTTGGCAAGAAGACTATCACTTTTGACGTCATGTCACCGCCAATGTGCAACTTGACTTGCGCGTGTATTCATTCAGAGCGCGCAAGACATGGTGGGTAAGTGTGACGGGCCTATGTAATTTTTGCCCCGAGCCGTCACGTGCGTTGCCACTTGATTGTTCTGTCTTGATCAAACAGCTATACGTTTCTGTTGAGAGTGTACGTATCTAAAGGCAAGGTAAGCTTAATGTAACTACAGTTTGTGTATACATAAAAGCAGTTAATGCTGCTGTGCGAAACGAAAGTATGCTTAACGTGCTGGCACGCGCGCAAACCTCAACTGCCAAAAAAAAAACCGCAGAGAGGATGAAGTTGAGCGGTTTTTTTTGCCAAGAGGCAGCAATCGTCCAGCAGGTTCATGCTTCGGAGGGTGGGGCGGGGGCTTGGTTAGGGTTAGGGTTAGGGTGCTGATAAGTCGAGGCTGGCCCATGGTCACCGATAGACAGCTCAGCCATTTGAACAACCCTATCAGCACTCCCTTTCACGTTTCAGTAGATCAAGATGGTGGCACTGCCGGTGCCTATTTTGGCGTAATTTTCAATGGTTTTTTGATCATTTTTGGCCCTGAAGCAGCCTGAACGTTTTGCTGTTGTTATCCTGTTGATGCCAGCTGTGGCTGCCGTGCGGGTGATGCTAGCAGGTACACGTGTGCCATGATGGGCCCTGCCGTTTTTCAATCCCATTCTAGATGTGCTTGCCGGGTGACAGCGGGTACTCGGAAATTCACAAGGATGACATGATGACCTGCGTTAAAAAAGACAAGAAACGGTGCTGAGATCGGCCCGATGGGGATTGGGATGGGTTTCTGATTACTCCCGGATGATGGAATGCTTGAAAACCCCCAAAAAGAGGGTCAGTTAGACAAGAGCATCAGACCGAGTGAACAGGGCATCAACGGTACAGTATGCTCTCGCTTCCCAGTACAACAACCGCGCCCAATGCCTAATCCAAACCAGTCTGGCTGCCATTTGTCAAAGCAAGCACCTCTTGTCCCTCTCTCTCTGTTATCGCACCGAAAGGTAAAGAATTAGAACAGAACAGAAGAAAATCAATGTCGTGTTTCACCATTATTTTTCCTCCCAAGACGACGGGGTTTTAATCATGACACTACAATGAACTGATGACAGCCGTCGCTTTGGCGCAAAATGGGCCGGAAAATAAGCACAAGGGTCAGGAATACTGGAAAAGGGGAGG